>NC_045558.1:1489782-1557282 GCF_009769535.1 Thamnophis elegans | reverse complement strand
TGTTAATCAGTTAATTGATAAATCAATTGTCGTAGACAAACTATTAATTCATCTCTTTATCTAGTCCAACTTCCTCCTCAAGCCGGAGACCCTTACAGAATGTCAGAGTTGGAAGGGACCTTGGAGGCCATCTAGTCCAGCCCCCTTCTCAAGCAGGAGGCCCTATACCATTCCAGGCAGATGCCTATCCAGGCCCTTCCAAACCATATGCTGCTCAGATGGCAAAACTCTTTGCTCTTTCTTTAGTTTTCTGTGTCCATGTTTAACTTTTCAGCAAATGTTCCAATGGGACCGAAACAGACACACCTCAAAGAGGAAGGAGCTTCAGAAAGAGTGAGGAAGCTCCCTGCAGCTTAAGGTCACCAAGGCTGGGAAATCCCCCCCCCCAAATGTTACCCAAATGAGGAAGTGTCCCAAGTGAAAAGAACCCTTTCCAAAATCAACACTGAACCAATGCCAAGTTCAGGGAATCTCAAGAAACCAAGGCCACAAATCCTTCCCGCTAGTTGGAAGGATTCCCAGTCTCCAAATGCAGTTAAACACTTCCAGAAAAGAGGAAGGTCCCATTGCACCGAAGATCTTATAGTGGAATAGAGCTGGAAGGGAACTTGGAGGTCTTCTAGTCCAGCCCCCACTCTTTTATTACTGGGCAGGAGAGATATTTCCTATTTCCCGGCCGAGGAGACCAGATTCGTCCCATGGCTGAATCTCCAGGTTCCTCAATTGGGCAAAGCCATCTGCCCTTGTTGGTCAAGCTGGTCTGTTTTCCTCTGGGAAGGTTACTTAGCAATTCTCACCTGAGTCGGGGAAACTGCAACCTGTACAGCTCAAGAGGGTCTGATGTCGGAACTGAGAACTTCCAACCTTACAAAGGAGCAACGACACTTGGAGAGACACTTTTCTGCGACGTGACGAGCCAAGGCGTGTAATCACAAGCCAGCCCTCGCAGGAAGCCACGGAGTCGCCACACCCCTGTGCGGTCCTGACTTAATCCTTCAAATATTTATCTGCCAAGGAGAGAAAGGAAATCCGAATCCCCACTGTTTGGAACAGGGAGAGGGGCCAGTCTGGTTGGCTGCTCTGTCCCAGGGAACAGATTTTCGCATCTTTGCGACCACAGGAGTTCTGCCATGGTGGGATGAGAGCTTGACCACACAAAACTCTCCCCCCACTCTCCAGAGAAGCTGGCCTTCTCCCTCCCTCCCCACTGCCACTGGCCCCTCTCCCCCCACACACACCTGGATCCAGTGGTGGGATTCAAATAATTTACCAACCAGTTCTCTGCCCTAATGTCCAGCTGGGTAGGCGGGGCTTTGGTGGTCATGTGATCATGTGGGCGTGACCAAGTCAATGTCACTCAGGTTGATGGGCACTTCACTTTAGTTGTTACAATGGTAATAAGGGTTAACTGGAGAGGCAGTTTCTGTAAGCAGGGCAATAAATATGAGGCTAGAAACAACACTAGAATGTTTCCTTCCTGCCTTCCTTACAGGATTAGCCCTGAAAAGTAGGAAAAAACAAAGTGAGATTTCTTCCAACAACCGGTTCTCTGAACCTCTTAGAAAGTTACCAACCGGTTCTCCCAAATAGGCGCGAACCGGCTGAATCCCACTACTGCCTGGGTCCTCTTGATGCAGGAGGGGGTGCACAGGTAAACCCACCAGTGGCTGGCCAGGTTAGGTGGTCTTAATAGAATGGACCTTATAAATTCATATTAGCTTGGCTTTTCATTCTAGTGCCCTGGAGTTCCAAAGTTGACTTTTAGCTGGAGTGAACTTTCTCTCCAACTTCCTCATAAGTATTAAAAATAGGGCTGAACAGTGTGGCAAGACCCTGTAAAGGAGGGGCACAGGAAGCCAGGCGTGGGTGAGAGATAGAACAGAGGTAAAAACTGCTGACAGATTAAGACATTATAGGAACTTCTCTTTTTTGTATTTCTCCTATGTACTTCGCTGTAACATTCCAAATGAACTTCCCCTTTTTTGTAATGTCATGCTTGTCTCGTGTATGGAAACGCCTTGAGAATGCAAAGTGTGGAACACGGCATAAAAGTAGCATCCTGGGCAGAGCCCAGGCAGTTCAGATTTTGGTGTGTGAACACGCTGAACTCGATGCATCCAATAAACCTGTTTCTCTCACCTTCGTGGTATCGAGTCCTGGTCTTTCGTAAGTAGATTACAAACCTCAATCTGCTGCAACATTTTTGGCGAGCCAGCCAGGAGTCGAGGGGTCTTTGGGACCCTCTGGAACGTCCACCCCGGTGTCGGGGCTCATCCTGTCAGGGGGAACCTCCCTGGCGCCAACGGACCCTTGATCCGAGGGACTTCCCAGCGACAGAGGGCTCCGGCAGCAGCGGTTGGCGATTCCAAGAACCACCAGAGAAGGACCAGAGACCAGGCACCTGAAGGCTGGCCAGCATCGCAGGAGGGAAGCCAAGTACAGGAGGCAAGTACTGTGGGAACCCTATTTAGGCCCGGACTCCTGTTGAGCCGGAAGTGAGGCCTGATCTCCCTCGCTAGGTGGAAGGTTTTGGAGGTGGATTGTCTAGTGTATGTCTGTGTGTGTGTGATTGAGGGGGGGCTACTGCATTTCCCTACAGTGGCCGTGTTGATCCGGTACCCTGGGTCAGAAGCCTGTGTGGGGTGATTGCTAAATCTTTGTTGTCTGGTGCCCTGGGAGGACCATGGGTGGGGGCATCAGTGTTCCCTTGACCCCCTTACAATGTATGTTAAATCATTTTAAAGAAGGATATGTGACTCAGGATTATAGCAATAGCAGTAGACTTATATACCTCTTCATAGGCCTTTCAGGCCTCTCTAAGCGGTTTACAGAGAGTCAGCATATCGCCCCCAAGAACAATCTGGGTCCTCATTTTACCCACCTCGGAAGGATGGAAGGCTGAGTCAACCCTGAGCCGGTGAGATTTGAACCGCTGACCTGCTGATCTAGCAGTAGCCTGCAGTGCTGCATTTAACCACTGCGCCACCTTGGCTCTTATGGCATTGAGTGGAGCAGGCATGAGCTTAAAAAGTTTTGTGAATCTGAATGGCCCACTTTTGGTTTTGGGTGGCCCAACAAAGGCACTTTTGATCTCAACATAGCTTTGAATGTCCATAGGTTAGTGTTTGATCCTGATGTAGGACATCAGGATATTGACGTGTAGTACAATTTGTTGAGGAGACAGCTTGGCTAAAAAACAAATGCAAAAGGCCAACAGTGTATTCTTATGGCTGTTCGGGTTGCACACCCCAAATGTCCCAAGCAGAGACCACCAATCCTAGCTAGTGCCCCAGAAGAGTTGCCAGAACAGGAAGAGGATCACCACGACCCTCACCACGACCATGCCAAAGGGGGGCTACGCCTAGTAGCTCAGGAGACTCGAGGGCATCAACAAGCCGAGCATCTGTGGAGTGGATAGAGTGAGGGCTGGACGTTGTGACCTCTATGATGTCAGAAGAAAGTCCTGTCAGAGGGACAGGGGATGGGGACCCTCTGAGCTCACCAGAATTTTGGGAGAAGAAGGAAGAGGAGATAGAGCAGTTGCTGGGGGCTGTGGGAGGAAAGCCAGAACCAAGTAAGGACCAGTCGGTGGCAGCTAGAACCAGAGCCAAAACTGCTCCTATTTTTATTGAGCAACGCTTCCCTTCAAGGGACCCGAGATGGAGCCCCTATGACCCCCACCAGCTGACTCTGCTACGTAATCATCAACAGTTAATTGTAAGGGCTGTCCGGCTGGGAGGGAAACCAGCCACCAATATGTCTAAACCAAGCCTCATCACTCAAGAAGCTACCGAAAGCCCCAAGGCTTTTTATGCTCGTTTGGTAGAAGCCTACCAAATGTAAACTCCAATCGACCCCACCCTTCCTGAAAATGCTCGGATGCTGGCTATGGCCTTTATTTCTCAGTCAGCCCCTGACATCCAACACAAGCTGCAGAAGCTGGAAGGGGCACTGGGGAAGCCCCTCAACGAGCTTATGGAAGTAGCTAGAAAAACTTTCGTCAATAGGAACTTGTTGGAGGAAAAGAAAAAAAGATTAAAAGATGCAGAAAAAAAGCAGAACTGCTCGCGGCAGCAATTATGACCATGCCAGGAGGGAGAAGAGGAGTTAGGGAGGGGGACAGGGCCCCACCCTTGGGACAGAACCGATGTGCCATCTGTTACGAACATGGCCACTGGGGAGGGGAGTGCCCCAACCGGGACTGGGCTCCACCCCCTGAGGAAAGGGAAGATGACCGCCCTAGGATCCCCCCCCCCCCTACCAAGCTGCCCTAGGAGACGTGAATCTCCCAGGAGGCCCTTCAATGGCATGCAGAGGCGAAATGGTTTTCAGTCATTGATTCGAAGGATGCTTTCTTTGCAATCCCCATCCATCAGAAAAGTCAGCATTTGTTTGCCTTCGAATGTCCAGTCACAGGCAGAAAGCAGCAATATGCTTGGACACGCTTGCATCAAGGCTTTGAAAAAACTCCCCCACCTTATTTGGAGCTGCACTAGCCATGGATTTGGAGCTTTTAGACATTGCCCCACCTGATGCGGTTTTGCAAGATGTAGCTGACTTGTTGGTCACAGGCCAGACGGAGGAAGCTTGTCATGCCACTGCAGCAGCCCTACTGCTCCTCCTACAGGTGAAGGGCTACGAGGCCTCTCGGACCAAAGCCCAGTTAGTCCAGTTGGAAGTTAGATATTTGGGTTATGACATCCAATAGGGACAAAGGACTCTGGGCCATGAAAGGAAGGGGGCCATTTGCCAATTGCCAGCCCCACGAAATAGGAAGGAATTAAGGGGCTTTTTGGGAGCAGCTGGGTTTTGCCGCATTTGGATTCTCAACTTCGCATTGTTAGCAAAGCCACTCTATGAAGCTACCAAGGGGAATGGAAAAGGAACCCTTGAGGTGGGAGGAAGAGGAACAGAACAGCTTTTTGGAATTGAAGCATGCTGTGACTCAGGCTCCCAGTTTCCTGACTTGACAGGCCTTTTCAGTTGTTTGTGGACACTAAGCAGAATATGTCCTTGGGGTACTGACCCAAAAGTTGGGAACATGGTATCGTCCGGTTGCATATTTGTCCAAACAGCTGGGTCAGGTGGCCAAAGGTTGGTCAGCCTGTCTCAAGGCTGTGGCAGGAACTGCCCTACTTACTCAGGAAGCCAATAAGCTCACCTTTGGACAACAATTAGACATCTACACCCCCCATGTTCTCAGAGCTGTCCTCGACCAGAAAGGTCATTTGTGGCTTACCAATCCACGAATGCTGAAATACCAGGGGCTTATTACACATAACCCCCTCATCAAGCTTGTCCAGTCTATGCTTTGAATCCAGCAACCCTATTGCCTGAACCAGACTCTGAAATCACCCATGATTGCTTACAAACAATTGAAGAGACCTATGCCAGTCGCCCACATTTGAAGGATAAACCCCTCTCCCACCCAGATGCAACTCTTTTTACAGATGGAACCAGCTTTCTACATGAGGGCGTGCGAAAAGCAGCTTATGCTGTAGTCACCCTTGATGATGTGTGGGAAGCCACGCCCCTACCACCAGAAACCAGTGCCCACTTGGCAGAACTACATGCCCTCACAAGGGCTTTGGAATTGGCACAAGATCTATGAGTCAACATTTACACAGACTCCAAATATGCCTTCCTAACCGTCCAAGTCCATGGAGCTTTATATAAGGAAAGAGGCCTCATCACAGCTGGAGGAAAGGACATCAAATATGCCCCCCAAATTATGTGTCTGCTGGATAGTGTATGGGCCCCCAAACAAGTCGCCATTATGCATGTCCGGGGTCATCAAAAAGGGGTTTCAACAGCTGAAAGAGGAAACAACAAAGCTGATCGAGTTGCCAGAGCAGCAGCCTTGGATCCCCCTTCTTTACCGGCCACCTGCCTCACTCTGTGGACCCCGGCCCAGGAAGAACAGCCCCCATCGTATAGTCACTCAGGAACCCAACAAACTGAAGCAATAGGGGTGGAACTACTAGATGGGTGGTGGGTTCTGCCGGACAAAAGGGTGTTTGTTCCCCAGCAGTTGGCATGGGACGCTGTCTTCTCGCGGCATAAGCATTTGCACTTAGGAAAAACGGCTTTAAAAAAAAAAGCCTTGGCTCAGGGAGGTCTATATCAACAATTTGTCTAGCCTGGCAGCTGCTGTTTGCTCTCAATGTCAGGTATGTGCTGCTAATAACCCACGTCAAGGCCCAGTTCAGATGGGAGAGTCACTTAAGGCTGAGGATGGGTCATGGGGTTACCGCACTGGCTCTTGATTACCTCCACGCAAGGGAAGGAGGGGTCTGTGGGAAGTTCAACTTGTTTAATTGCCGCCTTCAAATTGATGAGACTGGAAGTGTCATTAAGCAGCTCGCCACAGAAATGAGGCAACTCACTCATTTCCCGGGGCAGGAATGGAAAGGATTTGATTTAACCTCCATTTTTAACTCCTGGTTCCTAAAATTGCCAGGGTTGCAGGCCATTGTTGCCTTGATTGGCCCGATCGCAGCGGGCTATGTAATCATCCCCTGCCTAATGCCAATCTTTGTCTGTACTATCACAAACTCCTTACCCCTCTTGATGGAGAAATGGGCTACTGCAAAGGTCCTGGCCCTGGTGGGACGCTCAGAAGAAGGACGCTCGAGCAAATATGTTGGGCTCATGCTTAATGGATTTATGAAACTACACAGTAATCTTAGGATTGGGTGAAGTTTCAATAGGGGGGAATGATGCAGGAGGGGGTGCACAGGTAAACCCACCAGAGGCTGGCCAGGTTAGGTGGTCTTAATAGAATGGACCTTATAAATTCATATTAGTTTGGCTTTTCATTCTAGTGCCCTGGAGTCCCAAAGTTGACTTTTAGCTGGAGTGAACTTTCTCTCCAACTTCCTCATAAGTATTAAAAATAGGGCTGAACAGTGTGGCAAGACCCTGTAAAGGAGGGGCACAGGAAGCCAGACGTGGGCGAGAGATGGAACAGAGGTAAAAACTGCTGACAGCTGAAGATATTATAGGAACTTCTCTTTCTTGTATTTTTCCTATGTACTTCTCTGTAACATTCCAAATGAACTTCTCCTTTTCGAAATGTCATGCTTGTCTCGTGTATGGAAACGCCTTGAGAATGCACAGTATGGAACACTGCATAAAAGTAGCATCCCAGGCAGTTCAGATTTTGGTGTGTGAACACGCTGAACTCGATGCATCAAATAAACCTATTTCTCTCACCTTCATGGTATCGAGTCCTGGTCTTTCGTAAATAGATTACAAACCTCAATCTGCTGCAATACTCTTACCTTCCCCTTCTTCTGCAGCTGCCACCACCTATTGGCTGAATCCAGGCTGGACTAGAAAAGCTCCCTGCCAAAGACTGAACTCTCACTAACCTCCACTTTTGATTTCACTCAAGAGGAGCCAGGCGTTGAAGGGAGCTCCAAGTTCTGGCACCAGCTCTCCATCTTCATAAAGGGGGTGGGGAGGAGGGTCCTGGTGGAAAGACGCCCACAGACCTAGGGAGGCAAGAACCCCACAGATTCACAGCCTCCAGGACAGGGTTTCTCCAGCTTGGAAATAGGTGGACTTCAGGTCCCAGTGTGTCCCAGCCAGCAGGTTGAGAAGCACCGATCTGCCTCATCCACGCATCCCTCCCTCTATCTGTCCATCCATCCGGGTGTTTCTCATCTTTTGTGACTTGAAGACTGCAACTCCCAGAATTCTCCAGTCAGCATGTTGGGAATCCCTGATCTTTTTCTCTCCATCTCTCCCTCCATCCCTCTCTCCTTCCTGACCTCCTAACCTCCACCCATCCATCTTTCCAATCCATCCATCCATCATCCCTCCCTCCCTCCTTTCTAATCCATTCATCAATCTTTTCAATCCACCCATTCACCCATCCATCTTTCCAATCCAACCATCCATTCGAGGTCTAGATTCCTTTTTCTGAGTACACACAGCCCCCGCTTCCCGAGAAAGGTCTCGGCTCCCCCCATCCAATCAGGGTTTTTTGTTCCTCTGGAGCCTGGCTTAGGCTCACAACTGGAAGAGGAAGGGCAGTGATGATGGTGGGGGGGGGGGGAGATGGAAGATGGCCACTTCTCTCCTCCCCTTCCTCCAGTCAGTTAGCCAATGGAATGTGCATGACTCATCAGCTGTGACTTATGCTGTGGTTGCTGGAGGTTCCTAGCTGTGTTCCTGCTACCGAAGCGGTAATGTCAGATGTGCCTCCTTCAAAACCCAGGAAAGGAAACCGCCAACTCCATGGTTTTAGAGAAAAAGTACTTTTACTGGATATGAACTGATAGCAACGAAAGTAAAGCAAGGTCTGAGGCTAAAGGCGTGCAATTTTACATATCAAAAGTTTACCCAAATCCCTCCCCCACCAACAACCCCAAGCTGAATGTCCAATCTCCAACGCCCAATGGTGTCACGTGGGGTGCATCTCCAGGTGGCTTCACCCATCTGGTACACAGAGACGGTTGACCTTGACCAGGCCTAAACAAGCCCATTCAGCATGCGCAGAGAGCAAAACCCCCTTTTCATTTAGAGACATCTCCACCAGCACGTTTCCCCTCCCAAATACCGAAATCCCTCCCCCCGTTACAGCCGATAGCAAGCTAGCGATAGAGAGGCTGACAGGTACTGAAGAAAATAGGATGAAAGAAGAAGGCGGGGCTTAGCAGTGAGAAGACAGACTTTCAGGCAGTTCCTGAGAGACCATCTAACTGGGTCAATTTGGACGATTCTTTTTGGATCTAAGCTGTCCCGGAGAGACAGTGAAAGTGGAGGGAACTCCAGTGGTCCCAGAGATGTTCGCAAAATCTCTGGGAATCTAAGGAAAGCCCTCCTTGCCAGTGATTTCCGGATCAGCCGATGCTGACTGCAACTGCAAAAGCCCAGAGAGAGAGTGGATATAAACATGTCGTTTGGTGTGAGTTTTAAATCTTTTTTTCTTGTTGGAAAGAGAACACTCTAAATTTGGAAACTTAGTTTAAAATAAGGCTGACCAGTGAGAAAAGCGGCGGGAATAAATGTTGCCGATTGAAAGTTTATTTTTCTGTTCCTATTTTTTATCTTTGGAAGCCGGGCTGGACTTTCTTGTAATATAAATTGGCCTTTTGTGTTCCTCCTTTTTGCTGTCGACATTTTTAACTTTGAACCTAGTGGGGACATTGAATTTAAACCTAAAGTGCCTTGAAGATCTGCTTTTTGTTTTCTTTTAGCTTTTTGGTTGTATTTTAACAATTAGTAATTAACAATCGCTACGGAACAACAAAGCTAAAGTAAACTATAAACTACAAACCACAAACTAACACTGCCATCTAGTGGACTTGAACCTTGTTATCAAAATCCCTCCTGTAATGCATTTGATACCGGTATTTATGCAGCTGGAATTTTGCTAGACAAAACAGCAAAGCTGAGAGGGACCTTGGAAAGACTTTTATCTTAGGGGGGGGGGAAAGAGTCCGAAAAAACAATTTGTTTTAGCTTGTTGGCATCCTTTCATCTCTGAATACCATTCTCACACCATCTGACATTGATTTTTTCTTTTTTGATCATCTTTATTGACTTTTTGATTTTTCATACCTTTTTTCTGTTTTGATCATTTTGATCATTCCTTTTAACCTTTGGATCATTCTTTTTAACCCTTTGACTATTTACACCTTTTTTATTCTTTTTCTTTTTCCCACTTGTAGCTGAAGCACCCCCCTTTTCTTTTTGGAGGGGGGATTCTTTTTATATATATATTCTCTCTGTATTCTCTCTGTATTTCTTTCTTTTCTGAAGAAATTGGGACATCAATAGATGGCTCAATTTAAATCTTGAACAAAATAGTTGGAAGAGTTCCTCTTTTTTCTATCTTTTTTCCCCTTCTCTCTTTTCCTTTTTCTCTCCCTCCCTTTCCTCATCTCTCCCTCCTCTCCCTTGTGTACCCTACGTACTTCACCCATTGTACTTATAACCCTCCACCTTCTAATACTAATTGGCTATGAGTAGAAAAGCAGTTGCTTTTGGCTCTACATCAACCTCCGCCTCCTCACCAGCGGGAGGCCAGAGGACAACACAGACAATGCCCCAGCATGAAAAAGAGAAGGAAGCAAACTTTGAAACACTTATGCAAATGATGCAGAAAATGCAAGCAGGAATTGACAGTAAAGATAGCAAGTTAGACACCCTTGTAAAGAAGGTTGAGAGTATGGGGAAAAAATGGAGGTAATGGAACAACAAAATCAAAGCATAGTGCAAAAAGTTGATAAAATGGAAGGGAAAGTTGAAAGCATGCACAACTGGATGGTGAAATACGAAGACACGATTCAAAAAATTGAAAACAAAATCCAAGAAGGAGAGAAGAAAACTGAGAAGCTAGAGACCAGACTAAGTGATGTAGAAAGAGAGAGCAGTGGAATATTAAGATGGGAGATGGATAGGTCTGAATTCTTTTTAAGATTTCAAAATATAGAAGAAGAAAAAGGAGAGGACTTAGTTCAGATAATTTCAAATATTTTGGTAGATGTTCTGGAGATGTCCCAGGACAAAATAATAGAAAATATAGATGAAAGTTTTAGAGTATACACAAGATATGCAATGAGAAATGCTCTCCCAAGGGAAGTGCATGTAAGATTTACTAAGAAAACAATTAAATCACAAATCTTACAGAAATTGAGAGATAGAAAATTAGAATATAAAGGTAAGGAGATTGTAGTTCTCAAACAAATTCCGAGAGAGGTGAGAGAGAGGAGAAGAGAATGCCAATTTCTGACTAAAGTACTGATAAAAAAGGTGTTAATTACAGATGGCTCATACCGGAAGGTTTACTATGTACATGGCAAGGACAAAGACACAGGATAGATACAATTGAGAAGGCAGAAGCTTTCTACGAAGAATACTTTAGAGAAATGGCTGAGAAAGCTGGGAAAGACAACTCAGCAGTACAAATATTGGAACCACCTGCAACCGCGACCGAAAAAATAGAAGGAGCAGTAGGTGGAAGTGAGAAAGAAGGGGCGACGGGGAATGGAAGCCGTAAAGAAAAACGAGAACCCAGATCTACTAGAACGATAAATCCTGTATATAAAGTATAAACATGGAAGAAAGAAAAATGATTACAATTAACATTAATGGACTTAATTCGGTAATTAAAAGAAAGAAAATATTTTATAAACTAGAGAAATTACAACTTGACATAATTTGCCTACAATAAGTACATATCCAAAAGAAATATGAACATTTATTAATTCAACCAAAGCTTGGGAAAATGTTCTCAGCACTGGCGAACTGCAAGAAAAGAGGAGTGGTCTTTTATATTAAAGGCAACATCCCAGCAAAACTAGTCTATGCAGAGGAAAAGGGAAGAATTTTGATGGTGGAAATTATGGATACCAAAAAAATGCTCCTAATTGGAATCTACGCCCCCAACGAAAAGCAAGATGACTTTTATAAAAAACTACACAAAAAAGTTTTGGAACTAGACTATGCTGATATTTGTATGATGGGAGACTTTAATGGCATTGTGAATCAAAATATGGACTATAAAACACATAAAACAAAAATAAATAAATAGGAAGCCTCTGCCGAAATCCTTTTTTAGGATGACAGATGAAGTAAATTTAAAAGATTTATGGAGAGAAAGAAATGCTAAATAAGAACAATACACCTTCTACTCAAACAGACATTCTTCATTTTCTAGAATAGATATGATATGGGTCTCAGCGGAGTTGAACTCCAACATAAAAGAAATTGAGATTGGAGCAAGTACCTGGGCGGACCAAGTCCAATTCTAATTAAATGGAAAGGCCAAAGGGCAAGACCTAGATGGACACTAAATAACACTATATTGAAAGAAAAAGAGTTTGTACAAAAAATGGAAAAAGAGCTAGTCCTCTTCCTTAAAGAAAATAGGAAAGAAGATACATCGTTGCAGAATCTCTGGGATACAATGAAGGCCGTTATCAGAGGTTTGACAATAGACTATACAAGGAAGAGAAACTTAAAGAAAAGACAAATGCATAAAGCTTTAGATAACGACTATAAAATACTTGAAAGAGAACTACAGAGAGCACCACAAAAAAAAGATGTCAAAATAAAAATGGGCATAATTAAACACAAAATGGACCTATTAGAAAAGGAAGAACTGGCACAAAAAATTAGAAGTGCCAAACAGAATTATTTTGAAAATGGGAGTAAGCCAGGCAGGTGGTTGGCATATAAGATGAAAAAAGAGAGAGAAACAAAGAAAATAGTTCAACTAAGAGATAAACAAGGAGAAATTCAGTATGGAAATATTGAGAAAAAAAGTATTATACAAGACTATTATGCTAAACTCTATGAACAAGAGAAGGTGGAGGAGGGACGAGTCAAAAAGTACTTACAAGATGCCAATCTCCCCCAGGTACCAGACAAAACTAGAACAATGTTAGAAAGTAAAATAACAATGATGGAGCTAACAGAGGCACTTAAAAAACAAAACAACGGGAAAGCTCCAGGACCAGATGGACTACCGGTGGAATTCTACAGAACATTTGAAGAAACACTGACTCTCCCACTTCTACAAGTCATGAATGAAGTGATGTCTGAGAGCAAAATACCGAAGTCATGGTCAGAAGCGTATATCACACTACTACCCAAGGAAGAGACTGATCCAACACAAATCAAGAATTATAGACCAATCTCCTTATTAAATTCAGACTACAAGCTATTTGCATCTATACTAGCTGAGAGACTTAAAAAATACTTAAATGGCTTCATCCACTCAGATCAAAATGGCTTCTTACCTAAAAGACAAATTAAAGACAATATGAGAATGATTTTGAATACCTTGGAATACTATGAGGCCCATCCTGAAAAGCAAATGGCACTGATGTTCCTCGATGCGCAGAAGGCGTTTGACAATGTGAATTGGCAATTTATGTTTTTGCAACTGGAGCAGATGAATTTTGGCAAGAAATTCACTCAAACTATACGAATGATATATCAGAAACAAGCAGCAAAGATAATGGTAAATGGAGAACTAACAGATCCGATTGAAATAAAGAGAGGTACGAGACAAGGCTGCCCACTATCACCACTACTTTTTGTCCTAACACTAGAGGTCTTAAACAGAAAGATCAGAGAAGGAGAAGAAATAAGAGGAATGAAAATTAAGAGAGAAGAGTATAAATTACAAGCGTTTGCAGATGACTTAGTTTTTATTCTTGAAGATCCATTAGAAACAGCACCCAAATTGCTGGAAAGAATAGAGGAATATGGAGAAGTAGCAGGCTTGAAAATAAACAAAGATAAAACAAAGATCATGACGAAGAATATCCCAGCAACACAAAAGGAAGAGCTGTCAGAAATGTTGCAGATTCAAAATACAAGCAAGGTTAAATATTTGGGGATATACTTATCACCTAGATGTAGCACTCTTAAAGAGGATAACTATACCAGACTAAAACGACAAATAGCAATTGACTTGGAGAAATGGGAAAATTTGCACTTATCAATGATGGGAAGAATTTCTACAATTAAAATGAATATTCTACCTAGTATTCTATACCTGTTTCAGACAATCCCAATCAGATTGGGTAAGGACTTTTTTCAAGATCTAAATAAAATAGTTTTGAAATTTATTTGGCAAGGGAAAAAAGCTAGAATAAAACTTAAATTACTACAAGATGTTAGATCTAGAGGAGGATTTGGGCTACCTGATTGGGAGTTATACTATCAGGCAACAAACTTGATGTGGATTAAGGAATGGATATCATTAAAAAACTCTAGATTATTGAATGTAGAAGGTCACAACTTACTGTTGGGATGGCATGCTTTCTTATGGTATAAGGGAACTAAATCACATGGTTACTTTAGAAGACATTATATAAGGGAGGCGTTGTTGTTAAACTGGGAAAAGGTTAAAAGATTACACTATTTGAAAATTCCAGTCTGGATATCAACAATTGAAGCATTTTCATATCCAATAATATATAAAAAGGAACAAACAGTCAGATATATAGAATTATTGAATACAGAGGGTGAGCTCAAATCTATTCAAGAGTTGAAACAAGAAGGGGTAGTGAAACTGTAGTGCATTGTCATTAGTTTCCTGGTTTTTCGGTCCAAAAGGTCCAAATCAGCTTGTGTCCAGTTAACTATACCAGCTGTGTATCTTATAACTGGTATTGCCCAGGTATTTATGGCCTTGATTGTATTTCCACCATTCAATTTAGATTTCAAAATTTTCCTAACTCTGTTGGTGTACTCTCTGCCTTCAGGGGCTTTGGAGAATAGGTTGACAGGAAGTGAGCTTTTCTATGCCAGCCCCTTATACAAAATGCATTGCTTTTATTTCTATTTTTTTTTTTGTCAAAAGATGAACAGAAAGAATCTCACACCTTAGTAAACCCTAGAAAGTGTAATTGTTACCAACTGTGGCTTGGGGTTGAAAAGAGGGGTCCTTGGTGCTCCCTGGGCATTGCTGTTTTCTTGAAGACTTTCATAGCTCAATTAGGGAATGTCATCAGTGCTAGAAAGGGAGGGGGTTGCAGAGATGGGGAGGAGGAGGATCGTGGAGTCCTTGGTGCTCTCTGGGCATGGCTGTTTTCTTTCAGACATTTCATGACCCAACTATGTAACATTATCTCTGCTTACATACACATATCAACCACCACAATCTTCCTGCCCCTCTGCAGCGTCTTCTCCCTTTGGCAACTTCTTCTTTTTTTTAAATTATAAATTTTTATTTTTATTAAACAAACAACACACACACACACAACAAAAGAAAAACAAAACACACACACAAAAATAACCCATCATCACATACAGCATGTCGTTTGGTTACAAGTGTTGTTACATCCACGTTCTCGAATAACATTTACCATCACAGATTTTCCATCTAGTATAACTAAATATCTCACTTTCATTGTACAGTATATGGTAACTTCTACTATCTGGGGCTTTGTATCCCACACAAAACATTCTCATCCCAAGACTGTATTTCTGGTTTCACTTTTCCCAACTCCGGAGTTTCCCACAAGGAGAATTCTGAGCTCCAGCTGTATAATGGGAAGAGGGGAAGAGAGGAGAAGAACGGAAAAAGAGAAGAGAAGAGAAGCTAGACGGGATCATGGAGGTCTTCTAGTCCAGCTCCCTGCTCAAGTGGTAGACCCTATGCCTGTGATGGTGAATCTATGGCACGCAGAGCCGTTTGTCAGGGCACACGAGGCATTGCCCTGTCAGCTGACTTTGGCGTTCTTTTGAGGCCGTTTTTTGCCCTCCGGAGGCTTCAGGGAGACCCGTGAAAAAAGCATGAAAAACCGCAAAAAAAAAAGCGTGAAAAACCGGCCCTATGGGCAAACCAGAAATTCAGGAATGGTCTTCTGGTTTGCTCATAGGACCGTTTTTCACCTTCCAGAGCCTTCAGGAGGCTTCCCGGAAGGCTCCAGAGGGTGAAAAAAATGACCCTAGGGACAAACCGGAAGTTCAGGAATGGTGATTTCGAATTTGTCCGTAAGGCCGATTTTCGACCTCCGGAGCCTTCGGGGCCCTTCAGGAGGTTTCCAGAGGTCAAAAATCGGCCCTACAAACAAACTGGAAGTCACCATTCCTGAACTTCCGCGTTCCCTGTAGGTCCGATTTTCACCCTCCAGAGGCCTCCGGAGGGCACTGTGGAGAGGCGGAGGAGGCTGTTTTTTGCTCTCCCTAGGCTCCTAGAAAGCCTCTGGAGCCTGGGGAGGGTGAAAAAACCATGGCAAAAGCGGGGGTGGGGTTGCTGGTCGCACGCATACATGCGGGGGGTGTTGCACGCATAGCATTATGGGTATGGCACATTGGCACATAACCCCCACTGTGCTCCCCCTGCTTTTGCCAAGGCAGCCGAAAAGGTTTCGCCATGACTGCCCTATGCCATTTCACACGTGGCAGTCCAGTTTCCTCTTAAACTTCCATTGATGGATCAGCCACAATATCTGGTGGGAAACTGTTCCTTTGGTTAATTGTCCCCCCCTGTTAGGAAGTTTCTCCTTAACTCCTCTCCTTGATGAGTTTCTATTGGTTACATCCAGTGATGTGCGGTGAGGTTTATGGCTGGTGAGGCAGTCCTCTCCCCCGACACCCCACTAACTAAAACACTTTCTTTTGCCCAACTGAGCTCTGCCGCAAGCACAGGCCGGCGAAAGAAAGTGCTTTAAGTCAGTGGGGTGTCATGGGAGAGGAGAGAATGCCTGAGCATTGCATTTATTAAAGAAAAAAGAAAAAAAAGGAAATTTGAAGGAATAGAGGGAGTGTGGGGTGGGGGTGGGGGGCATCAGAAACGGAGAAAGAGAGGAGGAAGAGTGAGCGCGACGCTGCAGCTTTAAACAGAATGACAGAGTTGAAGCCTCTAAAAAATGCGCCCTCTACTATGAGGCGGGAGAACTGCGTGCCTCACCTATCTCTGGATTTTTTAGGCTTTTAACCCTCGCTTAACTCTGCTCGAGCGCCTAAAGAGTCAGACTAGATGAGGCACGCAGTTCTCCTGCCTCACAGTAGAGGGCGCTTTTTTAGAGGCTTTTTAAAACAGGCAGCCATTCGCGGTGTGGCAGCAGCTAGCTTAGCCTCACCTCAGCACTTTTCCCGCTTACATTTTTTTTTCCTTTTCATGATTGACAGTGGTGAGGCTATGCCTCCCCTGACTGCACGTCATTGGTTACTTCTTTTCCCACCTTCTGGTGCTTTGTAAAATAAGGGGACCCCCCCCCCTCTTCTTTGGGGCAGCTGCTCAAATACCGGAAGACTGCTTTGTGAGGATATACTGAACCTTGAGGAGGCTGCAATGAAATTGTGAGGACTAATCATAGGTCACTTTTTCAGCAACTTTGAATAGTTGGTATACAACTGCTGGTAAGTGGCAGAAAACCTGGACCTTTCCCAACAGTGAGGAAAATTAGCCAGTGGAACTGCTCGCCACCAGAAGTTGTTTGCAAGAGTCTCCTGCTTGAGCAAGACCTCCAAGATCTCTTCCAACTCTGTTAAAGTAGGACGTAAAGTGAGATTTGGACATTAAGTGTGAAACCTACTGGGTCAGGCTGGACAGCCTCTCGGGGGGCCCTTTACTTCTATATTAAAAAGCCACATAGGCAGAGTTGCAGCTTGCAAAAGCAAGTGCCTAACCACAAGATGTTCCAGCCAACGTCCCTATGTCAAAAGTCCAAACCACAAAGTTCAATTAAAGTTCGTTAATAACACGTAAGCCATACCTGAAACAAACGGAGAAGTAAGACCCTCATCTCCTTATAAGGCTTCTCTCCTCAAGGTAACCACTAAGAAATGAGTTAAATGTTTCCGTGTTACGCTGCCTTTGAGAATGTATAAGAACGCCTGCTTCGATAATGAAGGTTATTCAGAACTTGCAATGCTAAGCCATGGGCTCGCTTTCTGAACCTGGCTGCCAAATAAACTTTTCCTGTATCCTGAGAAGTCTAAAGCCTGTCATTTCCTGCAACAATTCAACTCTGTAAGGGTCTCCTGCCTGAGAAGGGGGCTGGACTAGAAGACCTCCAAGGTCCCTTCCAACTCTGTTCTTGTTAGAAATTCTGTTTATATGGTGTATAGCACCACAGACCAAACAAATAGAACAGCCCCCATGCGCCTTATTGTTTAACTGCTCGATTGTAACAGGAAACTCTACTTAGTACAGTGTTTCTCAACCTTGGCAACTTGAAGTCCTGTGGACTTCAAGTTGCCAAGGTTGAGAAACACTGACTTAGTACAACTTAGTTTAGAAGAGATCCAAACTTGTAAACACTGCCATCTACTGGCTGAATGTTACTGTAGCTGTTGCATTAAAAATACATTCCCACAAGTTATGTGGTTTTGCTCGGTAAGCATTTGCGGAAGAACAAACGATCACAGGGAAACGTGAATAACACCTACACCATGAGAGGTCTGTTTTGGTTACATTTGAGTCACTTCGCTTTGACCGAGTGGGCACCGGTCCCTCCGTTTACTCCCGAAAGTAAACAGCTCTTCCTCGGGCCGGACTCCCATCGATGGGAGGAAGAGATTGGAGTCAAACCAGGGGAGGGACAAAGTCACGGGTCCTCTCCGTCCCACCTCTCTCGCTTCGGAGGACAAAGAGCAGAGAAACAAACATCGAGAATGAAGAACGTCTGGCTGATCTTGGGTGTCCTCCTAGCTTTGGTGGCAAGTGCTCCACAAGGGAAGAAGGTAGCTCTTTTGGAGTGATGGAAAGGGGGAATGAGAAGGTTTGAGCAATAGATAAGAGAGGGAGAGCAGGAAATCTGAGCTCAGCTCCGAATCTGGAACGGATCCCCAGCTCCTGTAAGTCGAGGGAAACGTTAATCAACAGATGTTCCATCCATATTTCAAACCCTTAAGAAACTAAACCCAAGTTTCAGCTCAGATGGCAAGCTGAGTTTGGGACTTTTGCTCCCAAACTCAGCTTGCCATCCGCTACTGTGATTATTATACTATTAAAGGAGAAAAATCTGTATCTTGGGATTGAAATGAGGGGACCTTGGTGCTCTCTAAGGCAGGTGGTTTTCTTGCAGATGTTTCGGGACCCAGCTAGGGAATGTCATCAATGTTTGTGGGGAGGAGGAGGAGGAGGAGGAGGAGGAGGAGGAGGAGGAGGAGGAGGAGGAGGAGGAGGAGGAGGGGGAGGAGGAGGAGGAGGAGGAGGAGGAGGAGGAAGGACTGTGGGGTTCTTGGTTCTCTATGAGCTGGGTGGTTTTCTTGCAGACATTTCGTGACCCAGCTTGGTAACATCATCAGTGCTAGAAGGCAGGGAGGTTGTTTCCTACCTGGACTGATCTGAAATGGGTTTACTTGGATCTAATGAGCCGAGGTGGCGCAGAGGTTAGGGTGCAGTACTGCAGGCCACTTCAGCTGACTGTTATCTGCAGTTCAGCGGTTCTAATCTCACTGGCTCAAGGTTGACTCAGCCTTCCATCCTTCCGAGGTGGGTGAAATGAGGACCCAGACTGTGGGGGCGATATGCTGACTCTGTAAACCACTTAGAGAGGGCTGAAAGCCCTATGAAGAGGTATATAAGTCTAACTGCTATTGCTATTGCTACTAACCTCAGCCTGAAGAGATGATGGGAGTTGTAGTCAGACAGCTGGATTGGAAAAGGTCTTCTAGTCCTGCCTCCTTCTCAGGCAGGAGATCCTCTCCCATTTCAGCAACATGGTTAATCCTCCTTTTGCTACAGAGGCATTTTAAGGCAACTTTCTCCTCCTCTCTACACGCAGAAGCGAAAATGCAAGTTGTGTGTCAATGGCATTTATTCTCCTGGGAGTTTCTCAGTTCTGAGATCGGTATGTACTTGGGGGAATTGAACGGAAGTGCAGAAGCGGCCTGAACCTGAGATAGGCAGCAAAGGAATTAGATTAGATTACATTAGATCAGTAGTGGGTTCCTCCCGATTCGGCCCGCTTTGGCCGAACCAGTAATGGTTTGGCGGCTTGGAACCGGCAATGACCCAGGCCTGCCATGCCCCCAAACTGGTTCTCCAGGCGGCACTGTAGGTGCCACAATTTGGTTTTTGGTTCTGCTAATTGTACTGAGTATTCGTGCAGAGAATGCACATGAGTGAGCTGGCAGTACTGCCAGCCAGAACCCACACCTGGATTAGACAGACAGACAGACAGACAGATGATAAATGATAGATAGATAGATAGATGATAGATAGATAGATAGATGATAGATAGATAGATAGATAGATAGATAGATAGATAGATAGATGAGAGAGAGATAGGAGAGAGAGATGGATGAATGGATATAGAGTAGATGAAGGAAGTGATGATTTGATGGAGAGAGGGAAGGATAGATGAGATCAGTGGTGGGATTTACATTTTTTTAATACTGGTTCTGTGGGCGTGGCTTGGTGGGCATGGCGTGGCTTGGTGGGCGTGGCAGGGGAAGGATACTGCAAAATCCCCATTTCCTCCCGATCAGCTGGGACTCGGGGGGGGGGCAGTGAATAGATGGGGGTGGGGCCAGTCACTGGTGGTATTTACCGGTTCTCCAGAACTGGTCAGAACCTGCTGAATGCCACCTCTGGGTAAGATAATAGAAGAGAATATGAAGGACAGAATAGAATATTACAGAAAATAGAACAGAATTGATTTTCATGATGCCTCCCAGTTCTCTCCTGTTCTTTTTGCTTTCCGCAGCGTGGTGATCCAGAGGCAGCCATTTTCAATGAAACAGATGTTTCCCCCCTGCCAATCCTGGAATCTGGCAAGTTGGTACGTTGACTGGTGGAGAAGCTGGGAGGGGGAGGGGGAGAATTAGAAGGGACCCTCTTCCTGCCTCGACAGGATGGGCGGCCTATTGCCTTCAGAAGTTGTGGGTACTCCATCCCTGGAGGTTTTAAAGAAAAGACTGGATAGCCATTTGTCTGGAATGATACAAGGTCTCCTGCTTGAGCAGAGGGTTGGTCTAGATGACCTCCGAGATCTCTTCCAACTCTGTAATTCTGTAAGGGTCTCCTGCTTGAGCAGCGGGCTGGACTAGAAGACCTCCAAGGTCCCTTTCCCACTCCGGGAATTCTGTAAGGGTCTCCTGCTTCAGCAGAGAGTTGGACTAGAAGACCTCCAAGGTCCCTTCTTACTCTGTTTTCAATTCTGTTAACATGAGTAAACAAGGGATAAAGCTTCAATTGCCCCATCCAAGCAACCTTCTTGACCATTTTCACTTCCTGCAGGAAATTATGGGAGTTGAAGTTGACCCATCTTAACCTCTCAGAGGTTGAGAAACACCATTCTAAGACCTGGAGCCCACCTAATTTAAGGCATCTATGCTAGTGTGTCTCCACCTTGGCTACTTGAAGATGGGAGGACTTCAACTCCCAGAATCCCCTGGTCTCTTTGAAGGGATTCCTCGACTCGACCTACGTATAATCCACTCCCTTCTCTCGTTTTCTTTTTATAGGTTGAGCCAAGACTGGACCGGAGAACCAAAAGGGAATCCTTGACCCCGCGCCGAGGAAGGAAGCGAACTGGGCCCAGGCCCCCCTGCCGAGGTTGCTATTCCTGGTTGACCATTGTGGCTCCACCTGGACAGAGGATTCACAACGAGACTTCAAACCAGAGCCTCTCAGAATCAGAGGAATGGTCCAGTGAAGAGGATTAGCCCCCATCTCACCTCATGGGGTGGCTTGTTTTCCTGTACCCCCCAAAAATATCTGGGAAAACTGGACCCCTCAAGAGCCCCCTGACCCATCGAATGTGTGAAATTATCCCCCCCCCAAGAAAATGCAATAAAAGGAAAAGGTTGGAAAAAGAAAAACGAACTCTCTCTCTCTGTATTAGATGAGCATGTGTGCGCCGTGTGCATTGAAAAAGTGGATCGGACCACAATCTGGATGGAGGGGGGGGGGTCACCATTTTCACATCTCCCATGGATCTGGCACCAGAAGTGCCTTGTTCGGCACTGGTCTGCCATGAAGCCCGGGGGAGAGAGGGAAAATGGGAGAGAAAATGCTTAGTGAGGGAAACTGAAAGTAACCAACCTAAGTCTGCCTCTCAGAGACTCCGCTTCAAGGCCGTTTTCCCCAGGAAAGGAATGGAGGCACAAGACAGCCTGCACTCAGAACGGCCGTTCCAAAAAGCATCTTCTTTGAACATGATTGGACAATGGAGTGGGGTGGAGGGAGCAATGATGGGATGTGCCTAAGACGGGAATGTTCCACCCAGGGATTTGCTGCCTGCGAACTTCAGTTCCGGCTTTGCTTTATCATAGTCCACTTGACCGTTAGTAGACTAAACCTTTATCGACCAATGAAGTTAAAGATCAGTTTGGCTTAAAGGTTCAAGTTGGGGCAGGATTGACATCAGGCCTTGCCCAGCCTGTACAATGTTTATCTATTGTAAGAAAAAAATGCCTCTCATTTCATTTTATTTATATTTCATACCTCTTTTAACTTTTATCATACAATTCACAGAGTTGAAAGGGAGCTTGGAGGTCTTGCAGACTAGAAGACCTGCAAAGGCCCTTCCCACTCTGTCCTTCTATGATTCTGTAAGGGTCTCTGCTCGAGCAGGGGGTTGGACTAGAGGACCTCCGAGGTCCCTTCCAGCTGTTATTATATGGTTCTGTAAGATTCCTCTCCTCCTTCCATTTCTTTTGATCCTTCTTCTTTGTCCTCAAAAGGAACAACATTGTACGTAGGAAGGTAGTAAGTGAATCAAGGCTTGGTGCGTCACAGAGAAAGTACGGAAGCAGATACCCAAAGCAAACATCTCATTATCTCTTCACCTGAAGGTTTGGAGTCCAGCAGGACATCCCTCCAAGTGGGTAATCATTGGCCAGAGACTGAAGGCCGTTGCTCGGCCTTATGCTAACAATCCAGATGTGTCCACAATACCCCGTTAACGGGAAACCAGAAGTCAAAGTCCAGCGACGGAGCGTAGACAACTCGGCGGGTTCTCAACTCAAGCGCTCCTGCCTCGAATCTTGTGGACAAAGACGGCCATGAAGAAGCTTTGGTTGATCTCGGCCTTCCTCTTGGCTTTGGTGGTTGAGACGGCGGTCAGCCTTTCTGTGAGTCCACACTGCCCGTGGTTAAAGGGGTCGGCTGGGTGGGTCAGCTTAGAAGACGTTTCTTGTGGGTTAGAATTTAGGGTTAGAGGGCTCTTTCTCAGTGGTTTCCCTGCAGACGTTTCATGACCCAACTAGGGAACAGCATCAGTGCTTGGAGGGAAGGGGAGAAGGAGGAGGATGGGGAGGAGGAATGTGGGATCCTTGGGGGTCTCTGAGCTTGGTGGTTGTCTTGTAGACATTTCACAACCCGACTTGGGGATATCAACAGCGCTAGAAGGGAGTGGGGTTTTTGGAGAGAAGGAGGAGAAAACAAGGAAAGGAAGAGGAGGGGGAAGGATGGATGGATGGAGGGAGGGCAAAAGGAGGAAGGGAGGGAGAGAGGAAGAGAGGATGGGAGGGAGGGAGGAAGAAGAGAGGAAAAAGAAAGAAAAAAGGGAAGGAAACAGTGGAGATGGATGGAAGAAAGAAAGGAGGAAGTAAAAAGAAAGGGGATAGGAGCGATGGAAGGAACACAGAAAAGAAAGAGAAAAAGAAAGAAAAAAGAAGGAAACAGGGGAAATGTGGAAGGAAAGAAAGAAGGAGGGAAATAGAAAGGGAGGGAAGATGCAAGGCAGAAGAAGGAAGGAAGGAAGGAAGGAAGGAAGGAAGGAAGGAAGGAAAAAGAAAGGGGATGGAACGAAGGAAAGAAAGAAGGACTGGGCAGTCCTTGGTGTTCTCTTGAGCTTGCTGGTTTCCTTCCAGAAATTTCATGACCTATCTAGGTTACATCATCAGTGCTAGAAAGGAGTCGAGTGTGTGGAGAGGAGGAGAAGGAGGAGGAGGAGGAGGAGGAGGAGGAGGAGGGGGAGGAGGAGGAGGAGGAGGAGGAGGAGGAGGAGGAGGAGGAGGAGGAGGAGGAGGACGAGGACGAGGACGAGGACTGTGGGGTCCTTGATGCTCTCTGAGCTGGGTTGTTTTCTTGCAGACATTTCATGACCCAACTATGTAACAACATCAGGGCTAGAAGATAGGGAGGTTGTTTCCTACCTGGACTGATCTGGAATGGGTTTAGTGGGCTCTGCTAATCTCAGTCTGAAGAGATGATGGGTATTGTAGTCAGACAGCCGGATTGGAACAGGCTGCCTTAACCTGAAAAGTTTCTCCAGCCGGCTGGTAAGGAGAGTCTTTTTCCTTTTTTGCAGAGACGTCGCTGTGGTCGTCTCGGATGTTACTCCTCCATCGCAGATGCAAAACCGGTTGACCAAGTAGAACCAGTGGTGGGTTTCAATTTTTTTTAGAACTATTCTGTAGGTGTGGCCTGTTTTGTGGGAGTGGCTCAGCAGTCATGTGACCATGTAGGCGTGGCCAATTTGAAAAATGTGCTGAAACTCACTTAACAACACTTTTGCTTAGTAACCAAAATTTTGGACTCAATTGTGGTCATAGGTCCTCTCTTTTTTTTTTCTTTCTTTCTTTCTTTCTTTCTTTCTTTCTTTCTTTCTTTCTTTCTTTCTCTTTCTTTCTTTCTTTCTCTTTCTTTCTTTCTCTTTCTTTCTTTCTCTCTCCTTTCTTCCTTCCTTTTGCATCTCTCTCTCTCTCTTTCTTTCTCTTTCTTTCTTTCTATTTCTTTCTTTCTCTCTCTCTCTTTCTCTCTCTCTCCTTTCTTCCTTCCTTTTGCATCTCTCTCTCTCTTTCTTTATCTTTCTTTCATCTCCCTCTCCCACTTTCTTTTTCTTTCTCTCTCTCTCTCTCTCAGTTTGTCTCTCACTCTCTGTGTGGCTCTTTGCCTCTATCTCCCTCCCTCCCTCTGTGTCTCTCTCTGTCATTCTCTCTGTGTGTCTGTCTCTGTCTCTGTGTGTCTGTCTCTCTCTGTCTCTCCCTCTGTATCTCCTCCCTGCCTCTGTGTGTGTGTTTCTCACTCTGTGTGTCTGTCTGTCTGTCTGCCTGTCTCTGTCTGTCTCTCTACCCCCCCCCTCTCTCTCTGTAAGCCGCTGTCACACCTGTCGTCCTGGAACAGGCTGAGCTGCCTGTCCTTCTTCAACACCTCCCGGGGGGTGCACATCCATCGTAAAATCCATCGGGTCGTCCAAAGTAGCGGGGCTCAGCAGGACCTTGGCTGAATGCGTGCAAACGCTCAAGTCCGCTGCTCGCCGCTCCACAACTAGTTGCAAAGTTCTCTCTGGAGATTCTGCCGGGCGGAGGAAGCGCTCCCCTCTCGAGCTTCCGTGAAGGGGATCTTTTTCTGCGGGAGGGAGCCTGGAATTTCCCCGCCGAAGTAGAAGGCGAGGCTTTCAAACTAGTCTGATCCTGCTTGAAAAGGCTGCTGTGACGGAGCAAAGGGTGCCCTGGCTGAGGATTCCCTCCTTCAGTGGGTCTCTGGAATTGTTCCCCCTTTTTTTTTCTACAGAAGGAAAAGGTTTTTTGACTGGACAGCTCGACAGGATTAAGGCCGTTCTGCTCCTCCTTCGCGCTGCCCTCCTCTCTCTGATAGCCGCCTGGTTAAAAAGGAGGAGGAGCCCATCTGAGAGACCACCTCCTGCCATTTACCTCCCAGAGACCAATAAGATCACACAGATTAGGCCTCCTCCGGGTTCCATCTGCCGGTCAATGTCGGTTGGCGACTCCCCGGGGGAGGGCCTTCTCTGTAGCTGCTCCGGACCTATGGAACAATCTCCCCGTGGAGATCCGGACCCTTACTACTCTTTCGGCTTTCCGCAAAGCGATTAAGACCTGGCTGTTCCGGCAGGCCTGGGGCTGTTGATTTTTATCCAGCCCCACTCTAAGCTGTATGCATGTTGTGTAGTTTTAATGTTTGTTTCTTTTAATTTTTATATACGTCCCCCCGTTTTTATCTGTAAGCCGCCCAGAGTCTCTAGGGAGTGGGCGGCATACAAATGCTAATAAACCTTAAACCTTAAACCATCCAGGAAGACGAAGAACGCGAGGGGGATCCCTGTCCCCGTGGATGGGCTTTGGACTGGGGGAGCCTCCTCTTCCTCCTTTTTAACCAGGCGATCTTCAGCTGCAGCATAACCGCACAGGCCCTCTTCTCTCTGATAGCCACCTGGTTTAAAAGCAGGAGGCTCTCCACTGGATCCCCCTCGCATTCCTCGTCTTCCCAGATGGGCTCCTCCTCCTTTTGAACCAGGCGGCTATCAGAGAGAAGAGGGCAGTGCCTGCCCGTGGGCTTGTGCAGCAGCCGAATCCTCGCCTCCTGTTCTTCGGCTGCTGCACAAGCCCAAGGGCACGCGTTGCCCAGTTTGCTGAATTCAGTGCGGCTTCAGAGAAAGAGCGTGCGAGAAAGCCGCCCCCCATCCCCGCAGCCTGAATGTTTGAATGAAGGAGGCTGCAGGTTCCCTTGTCCTCGCTATGCGATTTCCTTTCGTTCTCTGCTGCCCGAACGAGTGAATGAGACAGAGGGAGAACGAAAGGAGATCGCGTCGGGTGGGGGAGGCGAACCAAGCATTCCGGTACATTCCGCCACCGGAGGAAGGGGTTCTAAAACGTACACTCAATTTCACGAACGGGTTCTAGCGTACCGGTTAGGACAGGCTGAAACCCACCACCGGCACTGCAACCAAACTGACCTGGAACAAGGAGCGACTGCTTCCTCCGCCCGCTTCTTCGAATGGCAGGCCTTAAACGCGGATCTTTCCTCGCCACTTTATGAGGTTGGGCCCGGACTTGCTTTCTGAGCACGGGGCTACTGGCGGTAGTTTGCATGGAAGCCCGGTGAAGTCCTTTGCTAGCAGGCAGGTTCTAGGATGCCTGCCGCCACCAACGGACCTTCCCAAAGTCGCTTTTTTGAGCACGGGGAAAACAGATGGTATTTTGTCCCTTCTGTCCCCATGTTGCTCAGAAAAGCAACTCCGGGAAGGTCCTTTGGTGGCGGCAGGCATCCTAGAACATGCCTGCTAGCAAAGGACCTTCCTGAAGTCGCTTTTTTGAGCAACGGGGAGCGAGAAGGGACAAAATACCGTCTAGCCGGGATGGGTATACAGGGCTGGGGGCAGGGCGGGCTTAATTCTGGGTCCGGTGACCAACCGGTTCACGAGAACTGGCGGGGACCAGCAGCAACCCACCCCTGAGCAGAACCAATCTGGATCCCGCCGATGAGGCTGGGGTTTGCCTCGGGAGCGTAGGATCCATTCCCTGGGATCGAGTCCAGGGCACAGGGATTGAATGCAGATTGAATCTGCATGGGATGAACACCGTCGAATTCGGCTGGTACCCCAATTCTGAAAGGATGACTTTGCCTTACAAAATCACCCCCTTCTCCCCATAACCCTGCAATTTTGGGGCAAGGGTGTCTACAGTGATTGGTTAAAAATGAAAGTCACAACAGTTGTGCAACCTGTAGAAGATGACCCGGGTGAGCCCAAAGGAGGGGTCAAAAATGTCATCAGTTACGAGTCCCTGCACAGATAATTCCAGCCTGCCTTGAATTCCTTCTATTCTTATCTCCCACTCATTTCCTTTCACCATTAGTAGGCCAGATTCTTGTAGAGAGCTTAAGCTTGCAGTAAATCTTGATACTCATTTGAACTGACTGAATCTCTCGGTTTCCCAGTGCTTGACATAACCAAAGCTCGGCAGTGCAGTTAAAAAACGTAACCGGCGGCCAACAGCTTGACCTTTTTGACCTAGGAAGCCTTTTGTCTGGGACAAAATTCAGATTCTAATGGAATCCCTCAGATTCTGCAGCCACATCTCCTTGTCTCCTGGATCGCAGATGACGAAAAGGCAGTCTTTGCATCTTCTGTGTGAACCTCTGGAGACCCCTGCATCTTACATGGTCCTTAACTCTCCTTTGCTTAACGCTCCCCAATCCCCAGGCCGCAGCTCGCTATCGGGCCCCAAGCCCTGTGTAACTGGGTTGCAGAAGTGGCGGGCAAGCACGTGTGTCCTCAATTGTGTGAACTGCAAGCAAGCATGGGAGCACATGCTTCCATTTGTGCAACCATGGGTGTGCGAGTGGCATGCGTGTGTGTCCATCACTCACACAAATGAAGCTGTGCACGCTTGCCCGCCACTCGCGTGGAAGCATCCTCTCCCCCCACCTGGCCAGAAAGGTTGGGGAACTCCGGCTTATTCCCCACTCTGAGCGTTTCTTATGCTGAGCAAAGACATTTTGCACCTTGGGAAGGGCTGTCCCCAATTTCTGCCTTCTAACGCCTGGTTTCACCCCCAGTTGGAGGACCGACTGATACTTGACTTGGCTGAATTCCCGACTCATCAACCTGCTCTTCAGGTATGTGTCAAGGTTCCGACTGACGAACCCAACCCAGCAAGCCCGCTCGAGATGATACAATCTCCGAACGCAAAATTATGTTGAGTACCTCATTTCAGCACGGCGGAAGCCAAACCAACTCTGGCTAATTCCCACGCAATCCACATACTTCGAATATAGCATTCCCCCTCCCACTATTAGCGCAGGTCACACTGTCCAATTAAAGGTCAGGGTATTGTTATGAGAAAATGCCCCTGGGGTTTAGGAAAGACCTGCGTAAGTGTCCTTGGTTCTCAGGATTCGACTTCTTAATGTCTGGAGGTTACGTTCCATTTCCCCCATTCCTCTCCCCCCCCCCCCCAGTTCATTGGCAAGTTGAGAAGCGAAAGTGGTTGCAACAGCATAAAGTGCACTTCAAACAAACCGGCAAAACAATTAACCAGTGGAACTGCTTGCCACCAGAACTTGTGGATGTTCCATCACTGGAGGCTTGTAAGAAGAGACTGGGCAACCATTTGTAAGGGTCACGTGCATGAGCAGGGGGTTGGACTAGAAGACCTCCGAGGGCCCTTCCAACTCTGTAATTCTGTCAGGGTCTCCTGCTTGAGCAGGAGGTCGCACTAGATGAGCTCCAAGGTCCCTTCCAGCTCTATTCAGCAGCTTGGTATGCAACTCCCTCTTTCTTCTCCCAGCTGGATGACCCTGAGGCAGCATCGAGAGAAGGTGCAGTCTCTACTTTCGATTCCCCAAGCGTGTCTCTCCTCATCCTCCCTCCATAGTCCTGGCCTCTGGGCTATGGACCAAAGAGAGAGTGTTGGTGGCATCTGTTGTTGCCTGAGAGTGTAGGATAGAAATCCTAAAGTGAGAGCTGACAGATCAGGGGCTGCTCAAGTTCCCCTCCGTTCTCCAGGAAAGCAGTTCTTAATTGGTGTCTGCCTTCTCAATCCATCCATCAGAAAAGAGCTGGAAGGGATCTTGGAGGTCTTCTAGTCCAGCCCACTGCTCAAGCAGGAGACCCAATACCATTGCAGGGAAGTGACTGACCAGTCTCTTCTTCCAAACCTCCCGTTGATGGAGCACCCACAACCTCTGGTTGTTAGCGTTCCAAGTATCATGCAGAATTAAATCAGAGTCCAAGGCAAAACAACCCTTAAAGTTCCAATTTAATAAGTCAGACATCTTGGCACATCTGTGGAACCCCAATTCTGAAAGTTACCTAGGATTCCTACCCAGTTGAAAGTTTGTGATCTTGTCCCCACACCCACAAATCCATCCCATGGTCCAATCTTCTTCTTCCACGCTGGCATCTCCACCCAGCTGGCTCCGGTCAGGTGTAAAAGTGCGGAGACAAAAGATGACCTTGGGCTTCTAGTAAAGAATGACAAGAATGACATTCCACAATCCTACTCCTTCCTATTCCCCCCTCCCAACTACTACACTAAGGAAACAGTATAAGGCAATAAGAGAGAGAGTGTGGAAGGCCAAAGATCCTAAAAGGGATATAACTGCAGGCCTGACAGTGGTGGCAAGCGGTTCCACCGGATAATTGTCCTCCCGGTAAGAGGGTTCTTCTCAATTCCAGCTTGCTTCTCTCCTGGATGAGTTTCCATCAGTCGCTTCTCATCTTGCCTTCTGGTCCTTAGGACAATGACCCCCCCCCCCTCTTTTTTGGGGCACCCCCCCTCCCCAAATACTGGAATGCTGCTATAGTATCCTTCTTTTCTCCAATCTGGTGAAGTCGCAGCCTTTCTCCCGGTTGGGAGACTTCCTTAGTGTCCTCTCCTTCCACAGAACCCAAGTGTCGAAGAATTCCCGTCAGACCTTTGGGAACGGCTACAGCGTTTCAAGGTATGTTTGGGATTGAAGAGGGTCCGGGTTGGGTGGGGTGACTCGGCGCGCAACAAGTCGCACAGCCTAACTCGACATGGGGAGAACTTGGAACCCAGAAGTTCCTTGCCTCCTGCTTTGGCTCTGGGGAGGGTGGTGTAGAGGTGGTATTCAGCCAGTTCAGACTGGTTCACCCAAATTGGTGGTGGAAATCATGGCTGGGCTGCCCAGCTCTGTGTGATCCTATTTAGAAGGGCTTCTCCTTCCTCTATGCAGAAAAGTCCCCAAACTCGGAATGGGGTGTGTGGGTGTTTGCGCCTGCTTGGCTGTCGGTAGTTTGGTGGGGCGCCGAGTTGTTTCCACATCGAGTTGGCCAGTACGATTTGTTCTGTATGACCCTGCTGCACCGAGTCAGCAGGTCCAAATGAGCTGCGCCCACCAGACAACGCACCCGCCAGACGACGGCCGCGTGGCTGTGCGGAGTCAACCGTGCTGAGTCAGCAGCACTCAGCCAGATGAGCCAAGCTGGTCACACTTACCCAGTCACTCCAACTTGGCCGCCGCGAATCTTCCCCTTCCATTCCCTGCTAACCAACCCCACACTCGTCGTTTTGATCTCCCCTTCTGCAGATTGACGGTGCCGCTACTGAGGATGGCGAAGACGTGATTTGATGCGTGTCGATTCCGGCACACAAGTACGTCAAAGAGCCGAAGAGGTGTAGAAGGGTTTCGGGATGGGATTGCGGGGTTCTAGGGGGTTTCTTTTTTTTAAAAAAAGATACTAATTTGATTCAACGTTGAAATTGAAAAGGTAAAAGCTAATGCAAAAATTTTAAAAATATGAAAAGAATACAAGGAAAAAACAGAAGGTGCAGAGAAGAAGAAAGAACAAATAGAGAAAGAAAGAGAGGAAGAAAGGAAATAGAAAAGAAAGAAACAAGACTATTGATTTATTGATTTATATATTTGCTTTTATTGATTTGCTGAATTATTGATTTATTGATTTTATGATTTATTGATTTTATGATTTATTGATTTTATGATTTATTGATTTTATGATTTATTGATTTTATGATTTATTGATTTTATGATTTATTGATTTACGGATTTACTGATATATTTATAAAATATATTGGCTATATCAGCCAATATATTTTATCTTACCTCAGAAAAACCCTGGGCGGCTTACAATAATGAAAGATAAAAACTGAAGATAGTAAGGAAAATTGAAAAGAAATATATTTTTAAAAGTCTGTCTGTCTGTCTGTCTGTCTGTCTGTCTGTCTATCTATCTATCATCTATATCTATCTATCATCTATATCTATCTATCTATCTATCTATCTATCTCTCTCTCTCTCTCTATCTATCTATCTATCTATCTATCATCTATCTCTTCAGTAATTTATCATCAATCATTTAATATCCATCTATATTTATCCATCCATCTATCCATCATCTACCTCTCTCTATCCTATCTACATATCATATCATATCATATCATATCATATCATATCATATCTATCTATCTATCTATCTATCTATCTATCTATCTATCTATCTATCTATCTATCTATCTACCTACCTACCTACCTACCTACCTACCTACCTACCTACCTACCTATCTATGTATCTATGTATCTATCTATCGATCTGATATTTTTGTATATAGATTATAGCAAAAGTGTAATTTTAGAGAATAACAGAGTTGGAAGGAACGTCAGAGGTCATCTAGCCCAACCTACTGCTCAAGTAGGAGACCCCAGACCAGGGGTGTCAAACTCAAGGCCTACATGGGGTGCTTAAATCTGGCCGTGGCCCTGGCCTGCAAATATCAAGAGGAACCACCTGTGGTGCCTCTCCTGGCCAAAATGGATGGCGGTGGCTGCGCAGTCTCTTTCTCGTATGCTCCACAGACCCCAGTAACCACGATTTTGTAAAAGACTAATCATAAACACAGTCACACGCTAAACCAAGATCCTTGAAAGAAGCCTTGAAGGTTGTGAGTGGTCTGGAGGAGGAAGAACCCCCACAACAGATAGACTATGCTTTGATCTGGCTGCTTTCAGGATGCCCCCGCTCCCAGATCTTGACTGGTATCTTCCAACCTCTCCTTCCTTTTCCTGCAGGCTCTGTGCTCAAAGATCAGGACAAGGAATTCAACTCTGCTTCCAGAATTTTCTCCCAATAATCTGAGCGCATTCCCCATACAGGCAGTCCTCGACTTACAACAGTTCGCTTAGCAATGGCCCCGAATGACGGGACCTGTGACCCCTTTCTCACGCTTACGACTATACTCATGTGATTTGGATGCTTGGACAGCTGACCCACATTTATGACCCCGGGGTCACGCAATCCCCCCTTTTTCAACCTTTCGACCAACAAAGTCAACAGGAATTCACTTAACGACTGGGTGACTTTCTTAACCACCGCTGGGATTCCCGGTGAGAAAAAAATCGGGTAAGCGGACGAAATTCACTGAACCCGTTTCTCACTTAGCAACACGTGGGTGGGGCTCAACTGGGGTCATAAGTCGAGGACTAGCTGTATGGCGGAGTCTCCTCTTCCGGATATAAGCATGAAGACAAAAAAGACTCCACATCTCAAATCAAGATTATGCTTTTTACAATCAAACAATACTCAATGGACTGATTTTGCAAATAAAGAATTGATATTCTGAATTTTCACCCTTTCACTTGTATCATTTACAAACATGGTTTAAATTTACTTCCTGTCCTGCTTCCATAAAGATTTTTCAGAAAAACCTGTAGAAACCCCCCTTCTCTCTCTCTCTCTCTCTCACTCACTCACTCACTCACCCCCCCCAGAGGTGGGTTTCTCGACCCGTTCCAATCGGTTCGGTTGGAACAAGGCCACCGGCGTCCTCGCGCACATGTGCGGCGTCCTCGCGCATGCATGCTCGCGCATGTGCATGGCGCATGTGTGCCCGCGCGCGGCACACACATGCGTACTAGCATCTATGCAATGCCCCAGCTGCTCCTGGAGGATCGCGCAGGCGCTGTATGCGTCCTGCGCATGCGTGGAAGCGCAGAATTCATCAAAACCGGGTAAGGAGAGGGTGCGGGCAGGCACGGGCGCGGGGGGGGGCTTCGCCGTTCCCAGAAGTTACTTACTTCCGGGTTCGGCGACCAACCGGTTCGCAGGGACCGCCGTGAACTGGTTGAAACCCACCCCTGCCCCTCCCTCCCTCACTCCCTCCCTCCCTCTCCCTCTCGCCATAATCCCTTCTGAGTATATTGAGGGCTTCTCCACATCTGGTATCTGAAATGGTCCACCTTTAGGTCTGGAAATAAAACCAAATGAAGAAACCAAACCCGCTTTCTAGATATAAGAGATCATGTTGACCATATTTGAGGTGAAGGGGTAGCATCTTCCCACACTCGAGGGGCTGTCACAGAGAATAGGGGGTCATTCTCCAAAGCACTAGAAGGTAGAAGAAGCAATGGATGGAAACTCATTAAGGAGAGAAGCAACCTGGAATTAAGGAGGAATTTCCGAACAGGGAGGACCATTCACCAGTGGAACAGCTTGCCACCAGAAGTTGCAGGTGTTGCAACACTGAAGGTTTTCAAGAAGAGACTGAGTAATCATTTGTCTGGAATGGTATAAGGTGTCCTGCTCAATCGGGGGAGGGGGGTTTGAGCTAAATGACATCCAAGGTCCCTCTGTCATTCTGTAAGGGTCTCCTGCTTGAGCAGAGGTCAGACTAGAAGACCTCCAAGGTCCCTTTCAGCTCTTCCAATTCTGTAAGTGTTTCCTGCATGAGCTCTGGGTTGGACTAGATGACCTCAAGGTTCTTTCCAACTCTATTATTCTATAATTCTGTAATTCAAGCAGGGGTTGGACTGGAAGACCTCCAAGGTCCCTTTCAAATCTATTATTCTCTAATTCTGTAAAATTCTCCTGCTTCAGCAGGGGTCAGACTAGAAGACCTCTAAGGTCCCTTTCAGCTCTTCCAATTCTGTAAGGGTTTCCTGCATGTGCTGTGGGTTGGACTAGAAGACCTCCAAAGTCCCTTCCAGTTCTGTTCTGACGGAAGTGTCTGCCAGACAATAAAGGGCTGAATTTGACCCTGGTGGAGGGAGGAGGCCGTTGTAAAACAGCCCTCTCTATGACCTCTCCATCTTGCAGGGCAGCGATGGTGAGTGGAGCAGGGTAACTGTCCGAATAATCCGGACCACCCAGTACCAACGGAAGCGATGGAAACCTTACCGGTTGGGTAGCCTCTCAGCTTTGAGCCGATGGCTGATGAAGACAGTGGTGAGTGTTTCGCCAGCAGGGAGCGATAAACCTTATCAATTTGCCAATCAAAATTTTCCCCTGGCCTTCCCAACAGACTATCGAAAGCTTCTGAAACAAATCTGTTTCAAATTCTCCTGATTGTTTTCACACAAACCTCTTATTCTTAGTGCAGACTCCATTTGTCTATACTGTAACATAATAATTTCTTTTTCAGCATTTCCAACTTTTTGTTGCACCACGTCGATTTACGATACCAAATTAGTATTGGCATCATTAAGGACATTGTGATTTACTTTACTACAAGAGACATGAGGAATATGATATTGCAAGTGTCCTATAAAACCAAGTTTCAAATTGGGGGTCAGGAAGTGACTGTTCTGAAAGAGATACCACCTCAAATGCTAAGATCCAGGAAAGACTATGCTTTTTTAGTCAAAGAGCTTAAAAATCGTCAGCTACAGTTCAGATGGGAGGCACCAGTTGGGCTAACATTCATCTTTGAGGGGCAAAGATACTGTCTTAAATCAGTATGGGAAGCTCGAGACTTTTACCATAATATCCTGAAGGCCGGACATCCCGCCCCACCTGGACCTAGAGAAAGAGAACAAGAAGGAGAAGATAGACAGCAAACTACACAACTATCAACAAGGATGGGTCATCTTTCTCCCTCAGAAGTACAAGGAGCCAAGGAGCAAAGACAAAACCGTGTGATTACCAGACGAATAGCTCAACAATTAAAAAAACAACAATCTACTAATTCCCAATGATTTGTTTTCTAGGGTGAAGAAGATAAAGATATCTGCCAGAGTTTTATCAGATCATAATCTAGTTTGGATGGAGTTGGGATGGGTGACACAAGCAAGAAGGTCTTGGAGATTGAATGAAAATTTATTTAGACATGAGAAATATACTAACGAATGTAAAAGATTGTTAGCAGAATACTTTGTTTTCAATATGAATAAGGGTACATCTATGGAAATTGTATGGGATGCAAGTAAAGCGTATATGAGAGGAGCTTTGATAAATCTAAATAGATTACATAGACGTAAACAAGGGGGAAAGTGAACAGGACTGGAAGATAAAATTAGGATGATGCAAAATGTTGTTGTTGTTTTTTTTAAAAAGAATAGAGTTTACTCCTCAGTTATTTTTGTTAGGTATAATTACTGATTGTACAGCTGTAGAGATTAATTTGATTTTGCACTTAATAACTGCAGTTAGATTGTTGGTGGGGCAATACTGGAGGAAGGAAGACTTGCCTACATTTCAAGAATGGACACTGAAAGTCACAAATTTAGCTGAGATGGCTAAAATATCTGCATATCTTAAACATCACTTAAACGAGAGATTTAAGTGAGACTGGAAAAATGGATTGATTATATACAAAATAAATATGGATAAACGAGACGGGAAAAAATGGATTGATTCTATACAAAATAAATACAGGACTAGGAAATTCCAAATAGCTTATGATTAAGATCAGGAATGATATAAATTGTTTAAAGTTAGCTTAGCAAGGAGGAGCTAAGCTCAATGTAAAGATGTTATCAATTTTCTATTCTTTATTCAAATATATTTTAGACTGTTTTTGTTAAAGATTTATACCGTGTATGGGTTCTGGGAAGTTGGGGGAGGGAAGGCTGGGGGAGGGGAGTTGGGGGGTTGTGGGGGGAGGGAGGGAGTTTGGACCAGGGGTATTAAATTTTAATGTAATATGATTGCACATGTATATTGTCTTCTCTTACTTTTTCTTTAAAACTAGGATATGTTAGGTATATTGTTATGGAAGTATAAATACCATCAACATAGAATGGAGTTTGCTCAGAAGCTGAAATACACCAATGAGAGGAAGAGTGGGAAACAGAGGAGAGAAGAAAGACAGGAAGAGAGGGATAAGAGAGAGGGTAAGGGGGGAAGATGAGGAGGATAAGGAGGAGTGGAATGAAGAGAGAGGAGAAGGAGAAAGGAAGGGGAAGTAGAGTAGAAAAGGATGATGGAGGGAAGAAAGGAGGTAGGAGAGAGGTAGAAGAAAGAGGTGTATGGAGAGCAGAAGAGCTAATAATGGGTTTTTATATTTTTGGGTGTTGATGACAAGAGGAACTGATGTAATTGCTATTTAATACAATAGGATACTGGCTATGTAATAGTATACATATGATTGTTTGTTATGAAAATGAAAATAAAAAAGTATATTTGAAGACTGTGGTGAGTGGGGCAGGGCGCTTTGGGGGCAACGCTGCTCCTCCCACGGGTCTTTGGAGGGTGGCAACCCGTGGAACTGGTAGGGCATGGATTTTGGGGTGGAACAGGGCATCAGGGATGGGTAGCTGGACTCCAAAGTTGATTGATTGATTTTATTTGATTGATTTTGATTGAGTTGGCAGTTCTTGGACTGAAGGGGTCCTTGGGGCACTCTGAGCATGGTGGTTTTCTTGCAGACGTCTTGTGACCCAACTAGCTAACATCTCAGTGCTAGAAGGGCGAGGGGGTTTGCTCTTATTTTCATATATCTCCGCTCGGGTCCTCTCACTCTGGTTTGGGAATGGTGGCTCTCCGACTCTCAAATCTTGGTAGGACCCTGTGAGCATCTCCTCCCCCTTCCTTTGATCCTCCCAGAGTCCTCCGCAGGAGAAGAAGGCACCCCCGCCAGGTGAGAGAAGCCGGTGCCAACGGACCCCCCCTTCCTGGTGCATTCTTAGACTCCAATTTTTGTAGTCTGAAATAATGACTGAGGAGACCGGTCTGAGATCAACAGAATGGTTTATTCAACAGAAACTTAGTCAAGTAACAGGCAACGAAAAACCCCCGCCTGACAGCTAATTATACAGCGAGCTGTCAGACGGGGAACCAATGGGCGTACAGGGTGCGTCCTGGCCAATCAGAGGTGCCTTGCACAGCGCCATCTGCTGGCCAGGACACAACACCCCTTTTCCCTGGACTGCATAAGTATATTCATGAAAATAGTCCGGGCATCTGTGCACATGCTGAGAGTGTCTCAGTAAGAGTGTGGCAGCCACTGAAGGAGGAGTGTGAGCATCTCTGTGACATTGGATTGGCTGCAGAAGCAACGCTGGAGGGCCCACTCTGGCCATGGCGCCAGTTTGCAAAGGTAAATGTCCCGGCGAGAACGAGGCGGACTGTGCAGCTTTGGAGGTGGTTGTGGTTTGTTGGTCGAGCCAGCAGGCGGCATTGTTAGGGCCGGAGGTCTCTGGAATGGCTGGATGATCCATGGGCCCCTCTGCAACTCGCCGGCTGAGTGGTCTACATGCCTCTGCCAATGTCTCCCATCGCCGAGTAGGACCCTGTAGGAGCAGGGCCCTGTTACGTCCGAGATAACACCAGGAATCCACTTTGGGTCGCCCACAAAGTTCTGGGCGAACACCCCCTCACCCACTAGAAAAGCCTGAGGGGGGGGGGGAAGGCAGGAAAGCAGAGGAAGGGGTGTAGTGGGGGTGGAGACGGTCTAAAGTAGTGTGGAGTTTGTGGCCCATAAGGAGCTCCGCAGGAGATTTACTGGAGATGGGGCAAGGAGTGGTGTGTTGGGAACGTAGGTAAGTGGACAGCCGGGTAGACCAGGGCAGCGGAGCCATGCAACAGAGGGGCTCCTTGATGGAGCGCACAGCATGCTCTGCCAAGCCATTCCCTGCAGGGTGGAACGGGGCCACAGGAGCATGGTGAATGCCGAGGCCAGAATTGAATTGGAATTGAGAGGAGGAGAACTGGGGGCCGTTATCCAAGACCAGTACATCCAAAAGACCATGGGTGGTGAATAGGGAGTCAAGGATGCGGATAGTGGCCCCAGAGGTTGTGCTCTTCATGTGGAAGAGCTCAACCCACTTGGACCACGCATCCATGACAATAAAGAAGGGACTTCCTGGGCGGGACCTTGCTGATGGTGGCAGCTTAATACAGCTGCTCCCGAGTTCCTGGTCGCGTTATCTGCCCAGACATCTGACAGATATCTCACCCTTCAGGCAAGAAGGGGAGGAGAGAGATCCAGCTGGCAAGTGCTTTCTTTTGATCTTTGCAGCTTTTTTGTCTGCGAAGAGAGGGGGGGGGCAGCCGAGGCTGAATCATCTCCTGCACAGCGGGCCAGTAGAGTTTGATTAATTGCTTGAAGTTAAGACTTATAATGGCCTCAAAATTAAATCCTGGGCTGAAACCTCCTCCTAGAAGTACATCTCCAATACCTGGCACAAAGTTGCAGCCTCCACCCTCTATGCCCCCTACTGGAGATTTGCTAATGAAATAACTTTTTTTGGAAACTTTTAGAGAATTTAGAGAGGAGAATTTAGAAACTTTTAGAGAATTCAGAGAGGAGATAAAGGAGGAGATAAAAGAGCTTAAGGCAGACTTATATGATAAACTTGATACTAGGATGGCTAAAATAAAAGATGATATGCTGGGACTTGTAAATGTACTGACAGAACAAGTTTCTGGAATTGAAGATAACCTAGAGGATCTTAATGAAGCTAATACCAATTTGACATCCAAAACTGAGGTGGTGCAACAAAAAGTTGAAAACACTGAAAAACAAATTATTATGATACAGTACAGGCAGATGGAGCTGGCATTAAGAGTCAGGAGGTTGCGTGAGGATAAACAGGAGAACTTGAAACAGATTTTTTCAGAAGCTTTTGATTGTCTGGTGGGAAGATCGGGGTCCAACTTTGGCTGGCGGATCGATAAAGCTTATCGCGTTAATTCTTGGGTGGCAAAACAGAAGCAACTTCCCCGAGACATAGTTATATATTTCACCACAAGAGAGGTCAGAAACATGATACTACAAGAGTCCTGTAACACTAGGCTTCAAATTGGGGGCCAGGATTTGATTGTTTTGAAAGAAATACCACCTCAAATGCTAAGAGCCAGGAGAGGCAATACTTTTTTAGTGGAAGAACTCAGAAACCGTCAGATACAGTACAGATGGGATGCACCATTTGGTATTATATTTACATTTGACAGGCAAAAATATCATCTTAACTCCGTATGGAAAGCTCGAGATTTTTATCACAATATTCTGAAGGTGGGACACTCTGCACCATCTGGATATGGAGAAAGACCACAAGAAGGACAAGATAAACAGCAAACTACACAACTACCAGACAAGATGTACCATCTCCCCTCCCCGGAAGGGCAAGGTGTTATGGAACAAAGACCTAGCCGTATGACTACCAGACAAATGGAAAAACAAGCTAAAAAGCAAAAACCTCAACAATCACCGGCCATTGATCAAGGAGTTACAGCAACAAGCTCAGAAGCCGTGGGAGGAGCTATGCCAAAGGTTAAACAGGCCATGCAAGAGGCTCTGAAAAAGCTTCAGGTAACCAAAGATGACAACTAAGATCCTAACATGGAATGTCAATGGACTGAATTCTCTACAGAAGAGAAAGAAAATATTTCACTATCTTAAACAGTTTAAGAATGATATAATTTGTTTGCAAGAAACTCATATCAAATCAACTGATCAAAAATATTTGCTTAACACCATACTTGGTCAACATTTTGTAACTTCTGCTATGGAAAAGAAAAATGGTATAGTCGTATACTTAAGAAAAGACATCAAAGCTGAACTAATTGAAGCAGATCCCTTTGGAAGATATATCGTGCTAGATCTAATCTTAGAAGGGAAAAAAACATTACTTTTGGGAATTTATGCTCCTAATCAACAGCAAGACGGATTCTATAGAAATCTTCATGCTAAATTAGTACAGTGGGACTATAGGTCTTGTATACTATTGGGTGACTGGAACGGTGTGATAGACACTAAAAGAGATAAGAAGACCTCTCGCCCAAATACTAAAATGCGAGCTAAGCTACCCAAACCTTTTTTTGACAGGATGGACGACTTTGAATTGAGAGATATTTGGCGAGAAAGAAACGCAGAGGAATATGATTTCACTTTCTTTTCTGATAGACATCAATCCCTTTCAAGGAATGATTTTATACTAATCACTAATGATTTACTTTCTAGGGTGAAGAGGACAAAGATTGCAGCTAGGGTCATAGGATCATAACCCAGTCTGGATGGAATTGGGAAGGATAGTGCAGGCAAGACGGTCTTGGAGACTGAATGAAAACTTATTCAGATATGAAAAGTATATTAATGATTGTAAAAAATTGTTATCTGAATACTTTGTTTTGAATATGAATAAGGGTACACCTATGGAATTTGTATGGGATGCAAGCAAAGCGTATATGAGAGGAGTGCTGATGAATATAAATAAAATACATAGACATAAACAAGGGCTAAAACGAACAGAATTGGAAGAGGAAATTAAGAGGAAAGAGTTGGAGTTAACAATGAATCCAGGCGATACAAAGGTTAAGGAAGCAATTACCATATTAAAATCTCAATTTGACATGTTGATCTCTGACCAGGTAGCCACTAGTTTATTATATGCAAAACACAATACTTTTTGTAACGCAAACAAACCTGGCAGATGGTGAGCTTATCAGATTAGGAAAAAAAGGAAAACTCGAAATATAACTAAACTGATTTATAGAGGGAAGGAGGTGTTTCAACAGGAGGAGATTCAAAAGGCATTTCGGGATTTTTTTACAGAATTGTATAAAGGGGATAAAATTAAGAGTTTAGATATAGACAAATACTTAGATAAAGAGAAAATACCCTCAGTTAGAGAAGAGCACAGGCAAAAATTGAAACAACCAATAACCTCGGGGGAAATTTTGCAGGTAATTAAGCAACTAAAGTTAGGGAAAGCACCAGGTACAGATGGTTTGACAGCGGTTTACTATAAAAATTTACAGTTATAAATGGTAGAACTTCTTAGAGAACTATTTAATAAAATTCAAACGGAAGGTAAGGTGCCTCCATCTTGGAAGACAGCGTTTATATCTTTGATACCCAAAGGAGATCAAGATATTACCCAACCAAAAAATTATAGACCTATCTCATTACTTAATGTAGATTATAAATTTTTTACTAAAATATTACCAAATGGGTTAATATTAGTTATTCAACAATTGATACACACTGACCAAACAGGTTTTATACAGGGGAGACAGATGAAAAGTAATGTCACAAAGACCCTTCCCACCAGCCCTCCTGAGGAATTAAGAATAATTGAGGCAACATCTTCTACCACCTCTGTGGACTGGAACAGTCCCAGCATCGTCGCTTCAGGAGTTGAGGTCAAGGAGTACAAGGTGCAGTACAGAACGGTGGAGGCTGATATTAAAAAGTACCCGTGGAGTGAAGTAAAGACCCAGATTCCTAGGTATCAGCTTGAACGTCTGACGTACAAGACGACATATAGAATACGGGTGTCAGCCGTGTGTAATAATGGAGTTCTGAGCATTCCCAGTGAGGAGGTGACGATCTCCACATCACATTTTCTGAATTTTCAGCAGCTGTGGGGTTGTTGTATCGTGTGATGCAGTAATGGTATCCTATTTTCTTCACTACCTGTCAGCCTCTCTATCACTAGCTTGCTATCGGCTGTAACGGGGGGAGGGGTTTCGGTATTTGGGAGGGGAAACGTGCTGGTGGAGATGTCTCTAAATGGAAAGGGGGTTTCGATCTCTGCGCATGCTGAATGGGCTTGTTTAGGCCTAGTCAAGGTCAACCGTCTCTGCGTACCAGATGGGTGAAGCCACCTGGAGATGCACCCCACGTGACCCCATTGGGCGTTGGAGATTGGACATTCAGCTTGGGGTTGTTGGTGGGGGAGGGATTTGGGTAAACTTTTGATATGTAAAATTGCACGCCTTTAGCCTCAGACCTTGCTTTACTTTCGTTGCTATCAGTTCATATCCAGTAAAAGTACTTTTTCTCTAAAACCATGGAGTTGGCGGTTTCCTTTCTTGGGATTTGAAGGAGGCACATCTGACATTACCGCTTCGGTAGCAGGAACACAGCTAGGAACCTCCAGCAACCACAGCATAAGTCACAGCTGATGAGTCATGCACATTCCATTGGCTAACTGACTGGAGGAAGAGGAGGAGAGAAGTGGCCATCTTCCCTCTCCCCTCACACCATCATCACTGCCCTTCCTCTTCCAGTTGTGAGCCTAAGCCAGGCTCCAGAGGAACAAAAAGATGGATGAATGGATTAGAAAGAAGGAGGGAGGGAGGGATGATGGATGGATGGATGAGGGTATATTGAAAAGATGGATGAATGGATTAGAAAGAAAGAGGGAGGGAGAGATGATGGATGGATGGATGAGGGTAGATTGAAAAGCTGGATGAATGGATTAGAAAGAAGGAGGGAGGGAGAGATGATGGATGGATGGATGAGGGTAGATTGAAAAGATGGATGAATGGATTAGAAAGAAGAAGGGAGGGAGGGAGGGATGATAGATGGTTGAGTGGGTGGATTGGAAAGATGAATGAATGGATTAGAAAGAAGGAGGGAGGGAGGGATGATGGATGGATGGATTGGAAAGATGGATGGGTGGAGGTCAGGAAGGAGAGAGGGATGGAGGGAGAAATGGAGAGAAAAAGATCAGGGATTCCCAACATGCTGGCTGGAGAATTCTGGGAGTTGCAGTCTTCAAGTCACAAAAGATGAGAAACACCCGGATGGATGGACAGATAGAGGGAGGGATGCGTGGATGAGGCAGATCGGTGCTTCACAACCTCCCGGCTGGGGCACACTGGGAGTTGAAGTCCACCAACTTCCAAGCTGGAGAAACTCTTTCCTGGGGGCTGTGAATTTGTGGGGTGCTTGCCTCCCTACGTCTGTGGGCGTCTTTCCACCAGGACCCTCCTCCCCACCCCCTTTATGAAGATGGAGAGCTGGTGCCAGAACTTGGAGCTCCCTTCAACGCCTGGCTCCTCTTGAGTAAAAGCAAAAGTGGAGGTTAGTGAGAGTTCAGTCTTTGGCAGGGAGCTTTTCTAGTCCAGCCTGGATTCAGCCAACAGGTGGCGGCAGCTGCAGAAGAAGGGGAAGGTAAGGGGACCCAGGCAGTGGTGGGATTCAGCCGGTTCGGACCTATTCGGGAGAACCGGTTGGTAACTTTCTAAGAGGTTCAGAGAACCGGTTTGTTGGAAGAAATCTCCTTTTGTTTTTTTTCACTTTTCAGGGCTAATCCTGTAAGGAAGGCAGGGAGGAAACATTCTGGTGTTGTTTCTAGCCTCATCTTGATTGCCCTGCTTACAGAAACTGCCTCTCTGGTTAACCCTTATTACCATTGTAACAACTAAGGTGAAGTGCCCATCAACCTGAGTGACTGACTTGGCCACGCCCACATGATCACATGACCACCGAGCCCCGCCTACCCAGCTGGTCATTAGGGCAGAGAACTGGTTGGTAAATTATTTCAATCCCACCACTGGACCCAGGTGTGTGTGTGTGGGGGGGAGAGGGGCCAGTGGGAGTGGGGAAGGAGGGAGAAGGCCAGCTTCCCTGGAGGGTGGGGGGAGAGTTTTGTGTGGAAGAGAGGAAGAGACGATGGGAGGGAGGGAGGAAGAAGAGAGGAAAAAAATGATTTATCAATTAACTGATTAATGTAACAATTAATTAATTGGTTAACTGACATTGATTCACTGATTACTGATCTACTGATTAGTGTAATTGATTAATCTATTGATTGCTGTGATTGGGGGTTGCGATCATATTATAAGCAACTGCGTTCTCTTAGCTGACAATTTAAAACTATTTAACACCACCGACAATGCTGCTACCCTTCAAAAAGATCTTGACTATGGGTCAGAATGGTCAAACAATTGACAACTTTGAATCTCAACCAACAAATGGCAAAGAAAATCAGAACACAAAATACACGCTGGGTGGACACAACCTTGTAGACGACCCTCACTCTGTCAAGGACCTTGGGGTACTCATGATCTAAGTGCCAGAACCCACTGTAATTGCATTGCCAAGGGAGGAAAGAGGAACCTATCCTCCAAAGCACCTTAATCTGGACAAGAAGCAACGGATGGAAACTAATCAAGGAGGGAAGCAACCTAGAACTAAGGAGAAATTTCCTGACAGCGAGAACAATTAACCAGTGGAACTGCTTGCCACTGGAACTTGTAGCTGCTCCAATACTGGAAGTCTCAAAGAAGAGGTTGGACAGCCATTTGCCTCAAATGTATAGGATCTCCTGCTTGAGCAGGGGGTTTTCTTTTAACACTTTAACAGAGTCAGAAGGGACCTTGTAGATCATCTATTCCAACCTCTCCACCCAAGCAGGAGACTCTACCCCATTTCTGACCGAGGGCAGTCCAGTCTCTTCTTGAAAGCTTCCAGGGATGAAGCTCTGTTCTGAAGGCAACTTCTGTTCCATGGGTTGATTGCTTTCAGTTGGGAAACCTTATTTCATTGACTTTGGAAATAAAGGCTAAAGAGGAATCGGTGTACTTCAAGACATGGAGAAGATTTTATGAATGGTTAGAGAAAGACATACAGAAAATAAAGGAAGAGGAAGATATGCAACCTGGATGATACACCACGAAGTAGAAAGGGGGGGTGAGATAGGGAAGAAAATAATAATATATAAGTATATATTCAAAACTGATACAACGGGAGGGGGGGACGGACATAATCAGGATAGATTTGAGAAGGAAAGGGAACAAGAAATTATAGTCAACTATTTTTGGGTTTGCAGAAATATCACCCCAAGAAAATAAAAAATTAAGAGCTAGAAGAGACACCTACAATAGAAAAAGAGAGGAGGAGAGGAGGAGAGGAGATTAGAGGAAGAGGAGGGAAGGAAGATTACCTCTAAGGAGAGGAAGGTGGAAGGGAGAAAAAGAGAAGGAGAGATGGTAAGAAGGAGAAGAGGAAGAGAGGAGGAGGGGAGAGGTAAGGGAAGAAGGAAGGGAAAGGAGGGAGGAAGAAAGTAGAGAAGGGAGGGAGGGAGAAAAGAAAGGGAAAAGAAGGTGGTGTCAAAACAGACGAGGGATGTCATATTCCTCTGCATTTCTTTCTCGCCAAATATCTCTCAATTCAAAGTTGTCCATCATGTCAAAAAAAGGTTTGGGTAGCTTAGCTCACATTTTAGTATTAGGGCGAGAGGTCTTCTTATCTCTTTTAGTGTCAATCACGCTGTTCCAGTCACCCAGTAGTATACAAGACTTATAGTCCCACTGTACTAATTTAGCGTGAAGATTTCTATAGAATCCATCTTGCTGTTGATTAGGAGCATAAATTCCCAAAAGTAATGTCTTTTTCCCTTCCAAGATTAGGTCTAGTGCGATATATCTTCCAAAGGGATCTGCTTCAATTAGTTCAGCCTTAATGTCTTTTCTTAAGTATACAACTATACCATTTTTCTTTTCCGTAGCAGAGGGACCAAGTGTTGACCAAGTTTGGGGTTAAACAAATATTTTTGATCGGTTGATTTGATATGAGTTTCTTGCAAACAAATTATATCATTCTTGAACTGTTTAAGATAGTGAAATATTTTCTTTCTCTTCTATGGAGAGTTCAGTCCATTGACATTCCATGTCAAAATCTTAGTTGCCATCTTTGGTTGCCTGAAGCTTTTTTAGAGCCTCCTGCATGGCCTGTTTAATCTTTGGCCTAACTCCTCCCATGGCTTCTGAGCTTGTTGCTGTGGCTCCTTGATCAATGGCCGGTGATTGTTGAGGTTGTTGCATTGTAGCTTGTTTTTCCATTCGTCTGGTAGTCATATGGCTAGATCTTTGTTCCATGGCACCTTGCCCTTCCGGGAAGGGGAGATGGTGTGTCTTGTCTAGTAGTTGTGTCATTTGCCATCTATCTTGTCCTTCTTGTGGTCTTTCTCCAGATCCAGGTGGTGCAGCGTGTCCCACCTTCAGAATATTGTGATAGAAATCTCAAACTTTCCATACAGAGTTGAGACAATATCTTTGCTTGTCAAATGTGATTATAATACCAAATGGCACATCCCATCTATAGTGTATCTAACGGTTTCTGAGTTCTCCCACTAGAAAAGCATAATCTCTCCTGGCTCTTAGGATTTGAAGTGGTATTTCTTTCAAGACAATCAAATCCTGGCCACCGATTTGAAGCCTGGTTTTATAGGACTCTTGTAGTATCATGTTTCTGACCTCTCTTGTGGCGAAGTATATAACTACATCTCGGGGGAGTTGCTTCTGTTTTGCTGCCCAAGAATTAATGCAATAAATTTTATCGATCTGCCAGTCAAAGTTGGACCCCGGTGTTCCCACCAGACTGTCAAAAGCCTCTGAAAAAATGTTTCAAGTTCTCCTGTTTATCCTCACGCAACCCCCTGACTCTTAATGCGAACTCCATCTGCCTGTACTGTATCATAATAATCTGTTTTTCAGCGTTTTCAACTTTTTGTTGCACCACCTCAGTTTTGCATGTCAAGTTAGTATTAGCTTCATTAAGAACCTCTAAGTTATCTTCAATTCCAGAAACATGTTCTGTCAGTACAGTTACAAGTCCCAGCATATCATCATTTATTTTGGCAATCCTAGTATCAAGTTTCTCATATAAGTCCACCTTAAACTCTTTTAATTCATCCTTTATCTCTTTTATCTCCTCTCCAATTTCTCTGAAGGTTTCCAAAAAAAGTTCTTTCGTTAGCACATCTCCAGTAGGGGGCAACTTTGTGCCATGTATCGGGGATGTGCTTCTAGGAGGAAGTTTCCCCCCAGGATTTAATTTTGATGCCATTATAAGTCTTATCTATGAGCAATTAATCAAACTCTATTGGCTCGCTGTACAGCTAACGAGAAAGAAAAAAGGGTGTTAAATCACCCCTTTGTTAGCTCTTTAGGATTTTTCAAAGGATTTCAAAAAAAAAGGAAAAAGAAAAAAAGCATTGTAACGAAGCGCCATTTTTGACTTCTCTATATTAGAAATATATATTAACAAAGTTGATAAGAAGAAAGTCTTGTAAACTCTTCAGAGAAGTGAAACTAATTAATAAGAAACTGCTGGCCGGCTGTTCCTCCCTTTGAAACTGTTTTTCCCAGAGGAATTAGGAATGTGGCATTGTTACGGAGAATGCACCATTGCCATTTTAGGAGCCAATTTTTTTTTTAAAGAAAAAAAATAACCAAGTACACGAAGGAAGCTCTTGTAAAAAGTGAAGCTAGGATTTTAAAAAAAAACAGATAAGGTTCTCAGATACGGACTCTGCTTGTATTAAATTCAGATAAATAGTTCAAATATTGTCCTAAGTGGAGGTATCTTACTTTGCGCTGTGAGAAACAGCTAGGGATTTCTAGCACGGAGATAATGATTCAGCCTTGGCTGGCCCCCCTTCTCTTCGCAGCCAAAAAAACTGCAAACTTCAAAGGAAAAGCTCTTGCCAGCTGGAACTTCTCTCCCCCTCTTCTTTGCCTGAAGAGTGAAGTATTGGCTTAGCAGTGAGAAGACGGAGTTTCAGGCCATTCCTGAAATTCCCCTATTCCGGAAGAAATGGACAGGTCGTTTACGATCCTAGCTGTCCCGGAGAGACAGTGGAGGTTTGGGGAGATCCAGTGACCTCAGAGACGCTCGCAGGTCTCGGGGGGGCTCGGATTTCAACCCCTTTTGCCATCCCTTTCTGAATTAGCTGTATGCTAACCGAAACTGCAGGCAGCCCCTAAGAATGGTAGAAGTGTTTTCAACTGGTAAGCTGATTTTATTACTCAAAGAGAGATGGTCCACATTAAAATCTAAGCTAATTGAAACCAAAGAACAGAAGAATCTAGCGGCGAATTGGTTTTTTTTAAAATGGATTTATGGCTGGTGGTTACCCTATTTCTTAAATGTTTTGAATGCTGATTACGTGGATAAAGGAAAGTTTACCCTACTTCAACATTCCCTTCGGGCTCTCATTAAGTGGGCTGTAAACCAATTTACTATAATTTGGCTTCTTATAACTTGACACTTTTACTGCTTGGCTGTGTTGGTCTAAGATCAGATAATACTGCATAGCTCTCAGCGTGTCTTTACTTGCGAATATCTTCTGCATCACATAATGGCATCTGTACTTGCTTCAAGTGATTCATTTCAAAAGATTTTTTCCGCTTTTCAGAAGTTGTTTGATACGTATGAAAAATCTTCAGAAAAATCTGAAAAAAACCTGGACTATCTATTGTTTTTAACATCAAAATATGAAAGAAAGAGTGAGAGAGTTGAATGTTTGAGTGGTCCTGAAACTCAAATGAAGAATGTCAGAAAGGAAGTCTCTCAACTTGCTGACACGTCGGGCGTCTGGTTTATTTCGGAGGCAGAAAGAGAAAGAGATACAACGCTTGAAAGAAGGGAAGCCATACAGAAAACTTATCTCAAAAGACAGATTGTAGGAGGAATGAGAAACATTAAAGAATCTATACTTTATGAAACATTATTTGCAGAATTTTCGATACCACCCTTGAAAATCAAAAACAAATTGATTACAAGCCAAGGACAACATTATTACATCAGAGGCACCCTAAGCAAAAAGGTGCGAAGATATTTCTCTTTGGACTTGCTTATAAAAACGTTTGGAGAACTTGTTTTAAGAATGGTAACAGGACCAAGGAAGTTTTGCTATTGGAGAGACATAGGCTGATAGATTGAAGAATACAATTGAAAATTAGCTAAATCTAATTACTCTTATTTGTAATAGATATAGCTGAATAATAATTGATATTGATAGTAATGTATATAATGTGGAGTTGATATGATAAATAATAATTGGATATGAGAAAGGAAGGTTGGAAATATTTTTGGTTATAAAGGTTATTAATCACAATAATTATCACCATTAAAAAATAAAATAAAATATATACAGTTAAATGTTAATTAATATGGGGAAAGTATGATATATGATATAACTACATAAAGAAGGGAGAATGATAATAAACTATACTGCATGGAAGATGGACTTTTTGGTATTAAATACTATGGATGTTCAGCTAAAATAGGATATGAGGATTTGATGTTAATAGAGGATTTTACAAAGAAGTAAATGAAATGTCAGCAGGTGTTATGGATTAATTCTTTGGCATAGTTAAGGATGAAGGATGTTTAAATAACTGTAGTCAATTAAAAGTGGAGGTATAATGATGTTAATATAGTAAACATTTGAGTTAAGATATTTGAATTAATATGAATTAATGGAAGAGATGCACCAAAACATGTTGTAACCAGCTGATATATATATATATATATATATATATATATATATATATATATATATATATATATATATATATATATATATATATATATATATATATAATATATATACCTGTGTTCTTTTTTCTTTTTTTGTTTGTTTTTGTTTTTGTCTTTGTTTTTGTTTTTTGTTCGGTTTTTTCTTCCCTGCCTTGTCTTTTGTTCTTTTTGTCTTTTTTTTTTGACCTTTTTTCCCCCACTAGTGTGGGCATGTATTGTTTAAGATTATTATTTTTATTAATATCTTTAAATAATAATTACAGTCAAATGAAAATGGATATATGATGATGGTGATGTGTATGAATATTTGAGTTAAAATGCTCGAGTTAACATGAGTTATGTCTGTTGACTGTGGAGGAGATGCACAAAAGTTTATTTGTGACTGACTGACACACTTTCTATAGCATGTAAAGAAAAATGTTGTACTTGTTTTAAATTAAAAATTAAAAAATCTTTTTAATAAAAAAAAAGAGTGAGGTATTGCCAGATGTCTAGGCAGATAACACGACCAGAAACCCGGGGGCAGCTCTATTAAGAGCAAGATCCCGCCCAGGAAGTCCTTCTTTTCTGATAGACATCAATCCTTTTCAAGGATTGATTTTATACTAATCACTAATGATTTACTTTCTAGGGTGAAGAAGACAAAGATTGCGGCGAGGGTCCTTTCGGATCATAACCCAGTCTGGATGGAATTGGGAAGGATAGTGCAGGCAAGAAGGTTTTGGAGGCTGAATGAAAACTTATTCAGATATGAGAAGTACATTAATGATTGTAAAAAAATTGTTATCTGAATACTTTGTTCTGAATATGAATAAGGGTACACCTATGGAATTTGTAGGGGATGCAAGCAAAGCGTATATGAGAGGAGTACTGATGAATATAAACAAAATACATAGACATAAACAAGGGCTAAAACGAAAAGAATTGGAAGAGGAAATTAAAGGGAAAAAGTTGGAGTTAATATTGAATCCAGGCAATACAAAGGTTAAGGAAGCAATTACTATATTAAAATCTCAATTTGATATGCTGATCTCTGATCAGGTAGCCACTAGTTTATTATATGAAAAACACAATACTTTTTGTAACACAAACAAACCGGGCAGATGGTTAGCTTATCAGATTAGGAAAAAAACAAAAATTCGAAATGTAACCAAATTGATTTATAGAGGGAAGGAGGTGTTTCAACAGGAGGAGATTCAAAAGGCATTTCGGGAATTTTTTACAGAATTGTATAAAGGGGAAAAAATTAAGGGTTTAGATATAGACAAATACTTAGATAAAGAGAAAATACCCCTAGTTAGAGAAGAGTACAGGCAAAAGTTGAATCAACCAAAAACCTCAGGGGAAATCTTGCAGGTAATTAAGCAACTAAAGTTAGGGAAAGAGCCAGGCACAGATGGCTTGATAGTGGTTTACTATAAAAATTTACAGTTAGAAATGGTAGAACCTCTTAGAGAACAATTTAATAAAATTCAAATGGAAGGTAAAGTGCCCCCATCTTGGAAGACAGCGTTTATATCTTTGATACCCGAAGAAGATCAAAATACTACCCAACCAAAAAATTACAGACCTATCTCATTACTTAATGTAGATTATAAAAATTTTACTAAAATACTAGCAAATAGGTTAATGGTGGTTATGCAACAATTGATACATACCGACCAAACAGGTTTTATACAGGGGAGACAGATGAAGAGTAATGTTAGACTAATTATTAATGCATTAGAATATTTGGGAAAGAACAACCAAATTCCTGCTGCGTTCATATTTCTGTATGCTGAGAAGGCCTTTGACCAAGTTAACTGGCAATTTCTGTTGAAGATATTGCAAAAAATGCAGATAGGAGATAGCTTTTTACGGTCAATTAAAGCACTATACCAACAGCAAACAGCACAAATTATAGTCAATGGAAGTTTAACAGACCATTTTCAAATTGGAAAAGGTACAAGACAGGGCTGTCCTTTGTCCCCGCTATTGTTCATTATAACTTTGGAAGTATTGTTGAATAAAATACGGGGCTTGGATGGTCTAAAAGGGATCAAGATTAGGCAGCAAGAATACAGAGTCCACGCTTTTGCGGATGATTTGGTCATAACATTGGAACAACCGCAGGAATCTAGTATGGTTTTAATGAATACGATTAATACCCCCCATGGGGCTGCCCTTGAAGAGCATCCGGCGACTTCAGCTAGTCCAGAACGCGGCTGCGCGAGTGATCATGGGCGCACCACGGTTCGCCCACATAACACCGATCCTCCGTGAGCTGCGCTGGCTACCTGTTGATCGTCGGGTGCACTTCAAGGTCCTACTTACCACCTATAAAGTGCTCCATGGTAGTGGATCTGGCTATCTGAGAGACTGCCTTCTGCCAATTACCTCCCTGCGTCCCATCAGATCGCACAGGGTAGGCCTCCTCCGAATCCCATCCGCCAGTTAGTGCCGACTGGCGACTACGCGGAGGAGAGCCTTCTCAGTTGCAGCTCCGACGCTATGGAACAACCTCCCCGTGGAGATCCGTACCCTCACCACAGTCCAGGCCTTCCGCACAGCCCTCAAGATCTGGCTATCCCGTCAGGCCTGGGGATTGGATTTACTCTCACCCCGCCCGAATGTTGAGTGAATGTTGTGTTTTATGGTTAATTTTTTTTTTTTACTCACGTTTTTCTTTTATGTCTTGTCTTGCACTCCCTTCCCCCATTGTTGTAAGCCGCCCTGAGTCCCCTCAGGGAAAAGGGCGGCCTATAAATGTTCAATAAATCTACAAATCTACAAATCTAATCAATATGGTCAAGTGTCTAGTTTTAAAATAAATTTAGGAAAAACAAAAATACTAGCTATAAATATGAATACTAAAAAAAATGAAGAACTAGGATGGATGGTAGGATGTGAGGTAGTCAAAAAAGTCAAATATCTTGGGGTTAATATTTTAGCCTCAAACGGGAAATTATATAAGCACAATTATGAACCACTTTGGCGGAGTATACAGATAGAAATGAAAAAATGGGAGAAATTGTACTTATCCTTGTTGAGTAGGATAGCGGCAGTGAAAATGAACATCTTACCAAAATTTTTATTTCTTTTTCAAATGTTAGCTATACTTAAAAAAGATGCGAATCTTTTAGAATGGCAGAAGGGTATCAACAAATTTGTATGGGCCGGAAAGAAGCTGAGGGTAAAGATGAAAATAATGCAAGATGTACGCGAGAAAGGAGGCTTGAAATTACCTAACCTAAAATTATATTATGATGCAGTGGCGCTATCTGCAATTAGTGATTGGACCCATCTAACCAACGATAGAATACTGAATATCGAGGGACACGATCTGGTATGTGGTTGGCATACTTACTTGTTATTCAACAAAAAATTGGATTAGAATTTTAAAAGTCATATCTTAAGAAATGCTTTACTGCGGGTTTGGAAAAAATACCAATATAAACTAAATGACAAGTTACCCATGTGGGCAATTCCTAGACATGCAATTGAAAATATGAATATAGCACAAAAACAGGATAGAACCACCTACAGACAACTTCTCACTTTGGAAAGGGGGGTGCTACAACTAAAATCTTTAGAGGCATTGAAAGAGGAGAAGGTAGTTCAAACATGGTTCCAGTATGGCCAATTACAGGCCAGGTGGAAAATAGACCAAAAAACTGGTTTTATCCAAATTGAGGATAATTTGTTTAAACAAATAAGAGATCAAAGTTTAATGCATATAAAGAGGATATATAATGTACTAATACAGATGGATTCGGAAACAGAATTAGTTAAAGATTGTATGATAAAGTGGGCTCAAAATATTGAAGAACCAATAATGCTGGACACATGGGAAAGAATATGGGTAAGAAATGTGAAATTCACACAAGCACAAAACCTGAGAGAAAATTTTTATAAGATGTTTTATAGATGGCACTTAGATCCTAGAAAGCTGGCTTCTATGTATCCGAATGTACAGCCTAAATGTTGGAGGTGTGGTTCTCTTGATGCTACATACATTTTCATATATGGTGGACTTGTCAAAAGGTTAAGGCATTTTGGATAAAAATGTGGTGGATTATGCAAAATATCTTTAAAAGAAGGATAAAGTTACTCCCAAGTTATTTTTACTTGGTATATGTACGGACTTTACAGCGTTAGAGACTAATCTGGTTCTGCACCTAAAAACGGCAGCAAGACTGTTGGTGGCGCAATACTGGAAGAAGGAAGAGTTGCCTACAACTCAAGAATGGACATTGAAAGTCACAAACCTAGCCAAGATGGCTAAAATATCGGCATATCTTAAAGACCATTCAAATGAGAGATATAAACGAGACTGGAAAAAATGGATTGACTATATACAAAACAAATACGGGACCAAGAAATTACAAATAACCTATGCTTAAGATTAGGAATATTCTAAACTGCTCAAAGTTAGTGTAACAGGAAGAAGCTGTGTTCAATGCAGAGATGTTATTAACTTCTTTTTTTTATTTCCTTTGTCTTAATATATTTTAGACTGTGTTTGTTAAAAATCTATACCGTTTATGGGCTCTGGGAAGTCGGGGGGGAAGGGAGGTGGCGTGTTAGGTGGGAGGGGGGATACATAGTATGTGTTAGATTTTAAAGTAACGTGACTGAACTTGTACACTGTTGCTCTTTAATTCCACTGTAAAAATAGGACAAGCTGAATATATTAATAGATTGTAGAAATACAGTGAAGGGAGGAGTAGAGGGATAGAAGAAAGAGGGGTAGAGAGGGTGGGAGAGAGGATTGGAGGGAGGATGAGAAGGAAGGGAGGGAGTGTATAGCAATAGCAATAGCAGTAGACTTATATACCGCTTCATAGGCCTTTCAGGCCTCTCTAAGCGGTTTACAGAGAGTCAGCATATTGCCCCCAACAATCTGGGTCCTCATTTTACCTACCTCGGAAGGATGGAAGGCTGAGTCAACCCTGAGCCGGTGAGATTTGAACCGCTGACCTGCTGATCTAGCAGTAGCCTGCAGTGCTGCTTTTAACCACTGCGCCACCTTGGCTCTGGTATCGGGAGAGAAGAGTGGTAGAGGGGGAGGGAAAGTAGGGTAGAGGGGAATGAAGGAGGGAAGATGGAAAGTTGGAGGGGGGCGTAAGAAAGGGTGTATGGAGGGTCGAAGAGGTACATTGGGTTTCTATTTTGGGGGGTATTGTTGACAAGAGGAATGGCTGTGTTTATTGTTTAATGTTATATGGCCCCGGTTATTCACAGTATATATGTGACTGTACGAAAATGAAAATGGAAAATAAAAACACATTTATAAAAACAAAAACAAAAAAAACCAGACGAGGGATGGTAAACAACCCAAACTGTATGTTATAACCCTGTAAATGGAATGACAAATGTATAACAATGACGAATGTAAAAAAAAAAAAAACTACGCGAATGTATACCTATAGTTGTATATAGAGAAGTAAAAATTAAAAAAAAAACTCTTAAAAGAGGAAATCTTCTTTCTCCATCTCCAAGGTTCCTTCCAACTATTATTCTAGCCTTTGCTTGACTTTTGTCCTCTTCCTTACGGATCGAAAGACAACTTCCCCCCCCCCAAAAAAGAGTAGGTTTCGCTTTTCTTGCAAGTCTGAGCTTCCTTCAAATCCCCACCCATTCCTCCTTGAGCGAAAGTCGAAGACAGCAAGATCTCCCTCCCGGATTTCCCCGGATAGCCAAATTGGGCAACAGCTGGGCACAGCTTAAGCCGCAGACACAAAGGAGGGGGAAGGTAATGGGGACCATGCGGTGGGGTGGAGGCAGGGACGTGCAGTCACTAGAGGCAAGGGAGGCGGGGCCTCACCAGTCTCCTCAGGGAAAGGAAAGGATTTTAAATAATTTTCTTAAAATAATTAAAGCCAGGGTAGTTGCTACCAGATTTCAAGTCACAGTGGCTTGGTGTCTGCTCTCAGTGTTAACTAGGAGGAGGCCAGAGAACGAGGGGCCTCTTTTGCATAAGGAATTTTTTGCCTTTTAAGAGTTAAGCAAGGGTTAACAAGGGAAGAATTCCTTATGCAAATGAGGCACGTATTCTCTCGCCTCCTGTAGAGGGCATTTTTAGAGGCTTTTTAGAGTTCTCTGGGAGCGACCAGGTCAGTCTGACTTCAGAGCTCTGGCTTTTCAAGAGGGCAGGGCAGGGCTGGGAGAAGCAGAGTTGAAATCGTCTCTGAAACAGCTGGAAAAGGTGCGTGTGGGGAGGGGGGAGGAATTCAAAAAGTTTGATCGGAAGGCAGCAGGGGAAGGGGGCATATGGCAGAAGAGCTGCTTTCAAACCTTTGGAAAATATATCTTTTTTATTTTTATTTTTCATGATTTACATGTTTATTAATAATAGAATTCATGGAGTTGCAATTCTGTCACAGTTATCGGTTGGTGAGTCCCATGATCTCTGAGGCATGTGATGAGAAAATGTAAGATTGTGCTATTTTAGAATAAATGTTTCAATTTATGGCTTGTGCAATATGTTCTACGTAAGAATCCTGGCATGTTTGGGAGACAAAAATGCCCATATAATTAATAAGCATAGTCAACCTTCTGTCATATTATTTTGGAGAATAGAAGTATAAATTTTAAGGAGTTATTTGTATACAGTTTTTTTTTTAAAGAAATCCATGGAAATGGGGGGGGGGGGAAGGGGCAACAGTGCAATTGAGGATTCATTTAAAACTGTACATTGATTTAGAGACTGTTACCTGTCTTCTTTTTTTCCCAGAAGTTAAAAAGAAATTAAATTTCTCTTGACAAAGAACAGAGCAGAAGATGAAAATGGATTAGTAATCTTTTTTTTTTACAGAAAATAACCTGTGTATTACACATTTGCCCAGAATATGTAGAAAACTGATTTGTTGGCAAATTTCATATCTACATGCAAATCCAGTTAGTCTATCCAGTAGTATTTTTAATATTATGATTTGAATTATTTATATAAAAATTCTGTTTTAGATCTATTTCTTTACTTACTTAGTTTTTCATAGCTGTCACTTTGAGATAAATATGCTTTGTTCTATGTTTAATATAAAAAGCTACCTCTTTTGAATTTCTGTGATTCTGTTCTTATTACATGAAATTATCTTGTTCATGTGCTTACAAAAAATTGACTGGAAATAACATTCAGCTTTGCAGTTATATACCTAAACTACATGGTTGGTGAAAAAGAATCCCCTGTGCATATTGGCTTTGAAGCAAGCTACTTTCCCTTTGAACTAGCCTAGTTTTAGGATGCTAGAAATCCCATAGATTGCATTTGAAATATTCTCTTTTTTTTTTTTTGGTTCAAAAGTTTTATTTCTCTTAAGACAAACATTTCATCATTCCTCAATCAGTAAGACATCGAAGTACAATTTTTTATATGTCAAAATAATTCTAGTTTACCACCAAATTCTTGTCTAGCCTAATATATACCCCTCCCTCCCTCCACCCTCCCCCCAACCCCCCTCCTCCTTCCCCCCCCCCGACTTCCCAGAGCCCGTACACGGTATGGATTTCTAGCAAACACAGTCTAAAATCTATTGAGAAAAAAAGAAATTAATAACATTCTACATTGACCTTAGCTTCTTCTTGCTGAACCAGCTTTAAACAATTTAAATCATTTCTGATCTTAAACATAGGCTAACTGGAATTTCTTGGTCCCGTATTTGTTTTGTATATAGTCAATCCATTTTTTTCCAGTCTCGTTTATATCTCTCATTTGAGTGATCTTTAAGATATGCCGATATTTTAGCCATCTCGGCTAAGTTCGTAACTTTCAATGTCCATTCTTGGATTGTAGGCAAGTCTTCCTTCTTCCAGTATTGCGCCACCAACAGTCTTGCTGCCGTTATTAGGTGCAGAATCAAGTTAGTCTCTACCACTGTAAAGTCAGTACATATACCTAGTAAGAATAACTGAGGAGTGAACTTTATCCTTCTTTTAAAGATATTTTGCATAATCCACCATATTTTTATCCAAAATGCCTTAACCTTTTGGCAGGTCCACCATATATGAAAATATGTAGCATCGAGAGAGCCACACCTCCAACATTTAGGCTGTACATTCGGATACATAGAAGCCAGCTTTTTAGGATCTAAATGCCATCTATAGAACCTTTGGAAAATATATCCAATCCAACTTCTGTCTTTGTGTTTGTTTGAGAGTGAGTGAATGAGAGAGGGATCAAAGTTCTCTGTGTGCGTGTGTCTGTTTGAGAGAGGGGGGGGAGGGAGGGAGATAGGGAGGAAGGAGGGGGAGGGAGAAGAAAAAGAATGGGAAAACTTATTTTGCAAGGGGGGAAAATGCTGTCGCTTTAAATTGGAACTGAGCATGCCTGGCTGTGGAATTCTGGGAGTTGAGGTCCACAAGTCTAAAAAGTGCCTCATCAGGGTGGAGGGATAGAGGGAACGACGGAAGGGGGATGGAGAAGGCCAGGTTTCTCTGTATTTGAGGGGGGGGGGAATTGGAGGACTTGATTTTCTGCACACCAGGAAAACTAGACTCAAGGACAGTTTCTCCCCCCTCTGCTAAAAACTAATTCCCATAACACTGTTGAACTCTTAACCATTATGCCACAGGTCTCCTCCTTATCAGCTGAAGCCAGGGAAGAAGGTATATATTTAGTGTCACAACCCCTGGTAAGCCCCAATTATGGGAGGAAGCCATTATGTGACATAATGGCTAAGACGTTTGCCTAAGATGCAATACAGCACAGGTTCGAATCCCAGTAAGGGTATGGTTAGCTGATGAGAGCTAAATAGCTTGAAATAGATCTATACTAGTCTCCCTTTATTTATTTATCAGCACAAATAAAACACGCGCACACACATAAATATTGATAAGTCTCTCTCATTCTCGTTCTATCCTATGATAGTTTTTTTTATATAATATCTGAATCTATTGATATATAGTGTATACCACCCCTTAATACTACTTAACATCTGTCCAATCTTTTCTTAAGAACCTCCCGAGATGAAGCACCTACAGATCTTCTCTTGGCAAACCGTCCAACTGGCTAATTTTCCTCTCCGTCAGGATGTTTCTCCTTAATTCCAGGTTGCATCTCTCCTGGATGAGTTTCCATCTGTTGTTCCTTGTCCTGCCTTCTGGTGCTTTGGAAAACAAGCGGACCCCCTATTCTTTGGGGCAGCCCCTCAAACACTGGAACACTGCTAGATGTGGCCCCTAATCCTTCTTTTCTCTAGACTAGCCATACACAATTCCTGCAACGTTCTTCATATGTTTTAGCCTCCAGGCCTTTAATCATCTTAGTTGCTCTAGGATGACTATTTCCAAAGTCTCAACCTCTTTTTTGTAATGTGGGGACCAAAACTGGATGCAGTTATTCCAGGGGTGGCCTTACTAAAGATTTATAAAGGAGTGCTAACACTTCACGTGATTTTGATTCTGTCCCTCGGTTTATACAACCAAGGAAGACGTTAGCTCTTTTGGCCTCTGTTGGACTCCACTGCTTACTCCCCTCCATGTAGATGTAGTACCATTAACCATTGAGTCCAATGGTTACAAATCCATCTTCAATCCACCCCACAGTTTTCTACTGACCAAGAATTCGTTTGTGGTCTACTCTGTCGAATGCCTTGAGGAAGTCTAAATTATACTCTGTCCACAGCATTTCCCTTCAACTCCCAGAATGCCCCAGTAAGTGGGGCTGGCTGAGGAATTCTGGGAATTGAAGTCCACAAAAAGTTGCCAAGGTGGGTGACCACCTCTGGTCTACAGGGGTGCGAACACTGTGTGGCTTGTTGTCTATGGCTTGCAAAGTATCGTATATTCCAGCTGTCTGCAAGGAGTATAAATCCTTCCATTGTCCACCATCCAGTCAGAGCTGATGAAGCTTCTTGGATGAGAAGTGAAACGTCTTCAAAAGAAACACACAAAAAATTCCAGTTGCCTCCTGAAAAAGCACCTTTGGGACCACAAACTCTTTCGCGATATGGTCTGCAGTGCATCCAATGGCGCATTCATAGAACAGCTTCCCAAGAGCTCTTGGAGAGGGGGCACCGCTGATTAAGGGATGGACATCCACAGTTCTCACGAGGCATTGGTCAGTCTCTGCCTCCTCCAGATGGTTCTTCTCTCTTTCAGGACAATAGAAGTGTCAGCAACATGCAGGAGCTGAGCATAGCCATGGCAGAAGACATCCTTGATATCCCAGCCCTGGGCCGCCCCTTTCAGCTGGGGATGCTGTACGACTGCCGCAAAGATGCCCTCATCCCAGGTAGGAGAGGGAGGAGAGGCCGATGGGTGGGCATCCGCTGAGGGATCTCAGGAGAAATCTCTCTTGAGATCAATGTAGGCATAGCAATTCTCATTCCTCTCTACTCAGTCGAAAACCTTTGGAGTTTGAGGGAGTTTGCAAATCTGGTGGGTGGTTCCTTTGGTGATGGCCGAACAGAACAAATGAGGGAACCCTCCAAGGAAATTGACGTTCCAGCACCCTGGGGCTTCTCTATCCTGCTTGAGATTTTTTGAAGGTCTGTTTCGCCTTTACCTGCCTATTTCCTTCTGTTCCATGCAGGAGTGACCCTTTGGGACTGCAGCTCTCCTCAGAAGGACCCGACCATCAAGCCACAGCCCACAACAGCCACTAAAATCATTGCATCTGACAGCATAGATGACAAGGCCTCTGCCCTGGACATCTCAGCATCCCTCAAGGCCAGTTTCCTGGGAGGACTGGTTGAAGTGGGAGGGTCAGCCGAATATCTTCATGACACCAAGAAGTCCAAGAAACAGGCCAGACTCACCCTTCAGTACAAAGCCACCACCAGGTATGAACATCTGACAATGAGCCACCTAGGAATCCAGAATGTCTCTTACCCAGCCATCTTTGAGCAGGGCACAGCCACCCATGTGGTCATCGCCATCCTCTATGGAGGCCAGGCCTTTTTTGTCTTTGACCGAGAAGTTTCTCCAACGGAGATGGTGAAAGATATAGAAGGAAACCTCAAGTCTACACTCATAAAGGAAATATCTATTGGAGCAGAGGTCCAGCTGACTGAGGAGGAGAAAGCAAATGCTCTGAAGTTCAGATGTAAGATCCATGGAGACTTTTCTCTGGAAAGAAATCTAATCCCTTTCCAAGATGCTATGAAAGTTTATGCAAGTCTACCAAAAATGTTAGGGAAAGAGAAGGCTGTTCCTATACGGGTCTGGCTCTCCCCACTGACCAGGTTGGACACCAGAGCAGCTAAGATGGTCCGTGAGATCAGTGTAGGGTTGGTCTTTGATGCTGAAAAGATCTTGGAGGATCTCAATGAAATAGAGATGCAAAGCAACGATCTAATCAATGATCCCATTGCTGAGACGTTCCCTGAGATCCAGAGGAAGATCCAGAACTTCAAGGATCTCTGCAGGCAACACAAGCAGACTTTCCAGAAACAGCTGGCCACAGTGTTGCCTTCCATCCGGGGAGGAGAGCTGGAGGAAGGGACCCTGGTGAACATCTTGAGGTCTGTCAACCAGATGCCCTTTAACAGTCAAAGGCTCCGTGAATTTCTGGACACCAAGAAAAGAGAAATTGAGATTGTCAGATCTTATCTGACTATTCTAAGTGAAATACCAGTTATCTCATCCAAGAAAAAGCTGGAAGAAATAGTTGTGCACCCCCAGAATGTATACGTGGTCTCCTTTGTATTCACCTCTTTACATGAAGAGGAGCCATTTCTGTTGACCTTAAAGGACTGGCTTCATGAGCGGTTCTTGCAACAATCTTCTAGCACTATTCCTGGGGTGAAGAAAGGCCTGGCCTGGTTTGAGAACAAGGAGACAACCCGTAATGCTTGCCACACTGTCAAATCCATGAAGGACTATTTCAGTATCAACCAACCCAATGAGAAGGTCCGCTTTGTTGTGGCCTCACTCCCAGATGTGGACAACCCAGGAGCCTCAATATACCTTTATGAAAATGGAGAGCTGGTCAGCAAGAACTTTGAGTTGCCCTCAAAACCTCTTCCTCTCCTGATCAGTGAAATGAGACATGACAGCATTCGGCTGAGGTTTCAACCAGCGGAATATGGGAGGGCTGCCATCTCCAGCTATCTGATATGGTACAAGATTACAGGGGAAGAAAACTGGAAATCAGAGAGGGTAGAAGGCACCAGGAAAACTTTCCTACTGAAAAATCTGGCTCCAAACACAGAGTACCAGTTCAAGTACACTGCTTGTTGCAAACTGGGCCTTAGTGAAACCAGTGACCTCAGCCTGCCCACAAAGACCCTTCCCACCAGCCCTCCTGAGAAATTAAGAGAAATTGAGGCAACATCTTCTACCATCTCTCTGGCCTGGAACCGTCCCAGCATCGTTGCTTCCGGAGTTAAGGTCAAGGAGTACAAGGTGGAGTACAGAAGGGTGGAGGCTGATAATGAAAAGTACCCATGGAGTGAAGTAAAGGCCCGTCATGTTAGGTATCCACTTGAAGGTCTGACGTACCAGACGGCATATAGAATACGGGTGTCAGCCGTGTGTAATAATGGAGTTCTGAGTGTCCCCAGTGAGGAGGTGACGATCTCCACATCACATTTTCTGAATTTTCAGCGGCTGTGGGATTGTTGTATCCTGTGATGCGGTAATGGTATCCTATTTTCTTCACTACATGTCAGCCTCTCTATCGCTAGCTTGCTATCGGCTGCCATAGTAACGGGGGGAGGAGTTTTGGTATTTGGGAGGGGAAACGTGCTGGTGGAGATGTCTCTAAATGAAAAGGGGGTTTCGCTCTCTGCGCATGCTGAATGGGCTTGTTTAGGCCTGGTCAAGGTCAACCGTCTCTGCGTACCAGATGGGTGAAGCCACCTGGAGATGCACCCCACGTGACACCATTGGGCGTTGGAGATTGGACATTCAGCTTGGGGTTGTTGGTGGGGGAGGGATTTGGGTAAACTTTTGATATGCAAAATTGCACTCCTTTAGCCTCAGACCTTGCTTTACTTTCGTTGCTATCAGTTCATATCCAGTAAAAGTACTTTTTCTCTAAAACCATGGAGTTGGCGGTTTCCTTTCTTGGGATTTGAAGGAGGCACATCTGACATTACCGCTTCGGTAGCAGGAACACAGCTAGGAACCTCCAGCAACCACAGCAGCATAAGTCACAGCTGATGAGTCATACACATTCCAATGGCTAACTGACTGGAGGAAGGGGAGGAGAGAAGTGGCCATCTTCCCTCTCCCCCCACACCATCATCACTGTCCTTCCTCTTCCAGTTGTGAGCCTAAGCCAGGCTCCAGAGGAACAAAAAACCCTGATTAGGTGGGGGGAGCCTGAGACCTTTCTTGGGAAGGGGGGGCTGTGTGTACTCAGAAAAAGGAATCCAGACCTCGAAAGGATGGTTGGATTGGAAAGATGGATGGATGGATTAGAAAGAAGGAGGGAGGGAGGGATGATAGATGGATGGATGAGTGGGCGGATTGAAAAGATGGATGAATGGATTAGAAAGAAGCAGGGAGGGAGGGATGATGGATGGATGGATGATGGTAGATTGAAAAGATGGATGAATGGATTAGAAAGAAGGAGGGAGGGAGATGGATGAGTGGGTGGATTGAAAAGATGGATGAGTGGATTAGAAAGAAGGAGGGAGGGATGATAGATGGATGGATGAGTGGGTGGATTGGAAAGATGGATGAATGGATTAGAAAGAAGGAGGGAGGGAGGGATAATGGATGGATGGATGGATTGGAAAGATGGATGGGTGGAGGTTAGGAGGTCAGGAAGCAGAGAGGGATGGAGGGAGAGATGGAGAGAAAAAGATCAGGGAGTCCCAACATGCTGGCTGGAGAATTCTGGGAGTTGCAATCTTCAAGTCACAAAAGATGAGAAACACCCAGATGGATGGACAGATAGAGGGAGGGATGCGTGGATACACAAAGTGAGGCAGATCGGTGCTTCTCAACCTCCTGGCTGGGGCACACTGGGACTTGAAGTCCACCAACTTCCAAGCTGGAGAAACTCTGTCCTGGGGACTGTGAATCTGTGGGGTTCAGCCGGTTCGCACCTATTCGGGAGAACCAGTTGGTAACTTTCTAAGCAGTCCGGCTGGTCATTAGGGCAGAGAACTAGTTGGTAAATTATTTGAATCCCACCACTGGACCCAGGTGTGTGTGTGTGTGGGGAGAGGGGCCAGTGGGAATGGGGAGGGAGGAAGAAGGCCAGCTTTTCTGGAGGGTGGGGGGAGAGTTTTGTGTGGAAGAGAGGAAGAGAGGATGGGAGGGAGGGAGGAAGAAGAGAGGAAAAAGAAAGAAAAAAGGAAGGAAAGAGTGGAGGTGGATGGAAGAAAGAAGGGAGGAAGTAAAAAGAAAGGGGATAGGAGCGATGGAAGGAACACAGAGAAAAGAGAGAAAAAGGAAGAAAAAGGAAGGAAACAGGGCAAATGTGGAAGGAAAGAAAGAAGGAAATAGAAAGGGAGGGAGGATGCAAGGCAGAAGAAGGAAGGAAGGAAGGAAGGAAGGAAGGAAGGAAGGAAGGAAAAAGAAAGGGGATGGAACAAGGAAAGAAAGAAGGACTGGGCAATCCTTGGTGTTCTCTTGAGCTTGCTGGTTTCCTTCCAGAAATTTCATGACCTATCTAGGTAACATCATCAGTGCTAGAAAGGAGTCGAGTGTGTGGAGAGGAGGAGGAGGAGGAGGAGGAGGAGGAGGAGGAGGAGGAGGAGGAGGAGGAGAAGGACGACGACTGTGGGGTCCTTGATGCTCTCTGAGCTGGGTTGTTTTCTTGCAGACATTTCATGACCCAACTATGTAACAACATCAGGGGTAGAAGATAGGGACGTTGTTTCCTACCTGGACATCGCACTAGCGCAGTGCTCCGTGAATTTTGAGAGGATTGAGAGTAGAGCCTGGTGCCTCCTCCACTGAGTGCTGTTGCAGAAGTGGTAGGGGGCCCAGGCCTACCTCCCGTCCCAGAATGAGTGATAAAAATCACCTGCTGGATAATGTGGAGGATGTGGGAGGGGTTATAGGGTCTTCGGTAGCGGGGATGGGCCGGAGCATTACGGTCACTATGGGGAGGAGCTGGTACGACGGGAACTTCAGGGCTAGCCATTACCGGGGAAGGAGGGTTCGCTACATCACAGAGATCCCTCCTTCCGGACCCGTTAGTTCCACTCCAGGGCCAGGTGGCGAGAATTGTCAGGGCCCTGGTCTCAGGCTGTTGTTGCTAAATGCCAGGTCTGTGGTTCACAAAGCTCCCCTTGTCTGGGACCTAATTTTAGACGAGGGGGCAGACCTGGCATGTATTACTGAAACCTGGCTGGGCCCGGAAGGAGGAGTCCCCCTCACTGAAATGTGCCCAGAGGGTTTTCAGGTGCTTCATCAGCCACGACCTTAAGGAAGGGGTGGGGGAGTGGCTGTCATCGTCCGAAGGTCTTTAGTTCCTCGTAGCATCCCTGCTCCGGAGCTTGTTGGGTGTAAGTCTCTGTTGATGAAGTTGGACCTTGGTGGTCAAGTGGGTTTGTTGCTAACGTACCTACCTCCCAACAGCGTTGCAATGGCCCTCCCTTCGCTCCTCAAGTCAGTAGCCGAGTTGGTGGTAGAATTCCCCAGGCTTATGGTTCTGGGGGATTTCAACCTGCCTACACTTGGAGAACGTTCTGACGGGGCGCAGGAGTTCATGGCTTCCATGACAGCCATGGACTTGGCCCAAGTAATTCGGGGTTCGACTCATTCAGCTGGGCACACGCTTGACCTCGTATTTCTTTTGGAGTAGTGGAGATGTGATATAGAGTTGAAGGGCATTACAACCTTGCCCTTGTCATGGTCCGATCACTTCCTACTGAGGCTTGACTTTCGGAAACCAATCCCGCACTGTAGGGAGGAGGATCCGATTAGGTGGTTCCGCCCCAGGCACCTGATGGACCCTATGGGATTTCAGACGGCGCTTGGAGAAATACCTGACACTATCGTCCACAATCCGGTGGAGTCCTTGGTCGCTGCTTGGAATATAGCGGCGGCAGGGGCTCTAACCCGGATTGCGCCTTTGCGACCTCTCCGAGGCAGCGGATCCAGGAGGGCTCCTTGGTTTACTGAGGAACTCCGGGAGATGAAGTGACAAAAGAGACACCTAGAGCGCCGCTTGAGGGCCAGTAAATCTGAGTCAGACCGAGCACTGATGAGAGCCGTTATCAGAGCCTATCTCGTGGCAATACAGGCGGCGAAATGTTCGCATTTGCCACCATTATTGCATCCGCTGAATCGTGCCCAGCCGCCTTGTTTAGAATAACCCGCTCCCTCTTGAAAGGGAGGGATGCAGATGACCCTTTACAAGGAAGAGCTGAGGAATTTGCTCAGTATTTGACGGATAAAGTCGCTCGGATTCGGACAAAACTGGACTCCAATTGCACGATACCGGGGGAAGGTCTTGAGCATACTTTATGGATTGATTGAGTTTCAACGTGCTTCTTCTGAGGAAGTGGACAAGGCCATGGGAGCGGTGAGTGCCTCCACCTGTATACTGGACCCGTGTCCCTTCTGGCTGGTCTCGACCAGCAGGGAGGTGACACGCGGCTGGATCCAGACGATTGTTAACACCTCTCTTCGGGAGGGAACCTTCCCGCCCCTCCTAAAGGATGCGGTGGTGAGACCCCTCCTGAAGAAACCGTCTCTGGACCCAGCCATTCTGAGCAACTATCGCCCAGTCTCCAACCTTCCCTTTGTTGGGAAGGTTGTTGAGAAAGTGGTGGTCTCTCAACTCCGACGGTCCTTGGATGAAGCCGATTATCTAGACTCCTTTCAGTCAGGCTTCAGGCCTGGCTACAGCACGGAAACTGCTTTGGTCGCGCTGATCGATGATCTCTGGCGGGCCAGGGATAGGGGTCACCCCTCTATCCTTGTGCTCCTTGACCTCTCAGCGGCCTTCGATACCATTGACCATGGTATCCTTCTGCGATGGTTGCAAGAGGTGGGAGTGGGAAGCACCGTCCTTCGGTGGTTCTCCTCCTACCTCTTGGACAGGTCGCAGTCGGTGTTGGTCGGAGGACAGAGATCGACCCCAAGGCCCCTCAACTACGGGGTGCCACAGGGTTCGGTCCTCTCCCCCCTCCTATTTAACATCTACATGAAGCCGTTGGGTGAGATCATATGCCAGCACGGGGTTAAGTACCACCAATATGCAGACGACACGCAGTTGTATCTGTCTGCCCGTGCCAACTCAGCGAAGCAGTAGAAGTGATGTGCCAGTGCCTGGAGGCTGTTAGGGTCTGGATGGGAGCAAACAAGTTGGCACTCAATCCAGACAAGACCGAGTGGCTTCTGATGTTCCCTCCCAATGATTGGCCAACTATTCCATCTCTCAGGCTGTGGGATGAAATTATACACCCCTCAGAGAGGGTTCGCAATTTGGGAGTCCTCCTGGATCCCCAGCTGACTTTAGAACACCATTTGTCTGCTGTGACCAGGGGGACCTTTGCCCAGGTTCACCTGGTGCACCAATTGCGACCCTACCTGGATCAGGAGGCCCTTCAGACAGTCACTCACGGCCTTGTGACCTCAAGACTGGATTATTGTAATGCGTTCTACATGGGGCTGCCCTTGAAGAGTGTTCGAAGACTTCAGTTAGTCCAGAACACAGCCACGCGAGCGATTGTGGGTGCACCCAGGTACACCCATGTCACACCAATCCTCCGTGATCTGCACTGGCTACCCATTAGTCTCCGAATCTGCTTCAAGGTGCTGGTCGCTACCTATAAAGCCCTACATGGCATCGGACCTGGGTACTGAGAAACTGCCTCCTGCCAATTACCTCCCATAGACTGATCAGATCTCACAGGTTAGGTCTCCTCCGGATTCCAATGTCGGCTGGTGACCCCCCGGGGGAGAGCCTTCTCTGTCGCAGCTCCAGCCCTCTGGAATGATCTCCCTGTCGAGATCCGGACCCTTACGACCCTCCCGGCTTTCCGCAAAGCCACCAAGTCCTGGCTGCTCCAGCAGGCCGGGGGGCCTGTGAAACATCCAGCCCCGCGGAAATTGTGAATGTTGCGGTTTTGTTTTTAAAGTGTTGCCTTTGTCTAGTCTTTCCCTTTCCCTTGTCTATTGTGAGCCGCCCGGAGTCCTTCGGGAGTGGACGGCATACAAGACAAATAAATACTAAATACTAATACTGATCTGGAATGAGTTTAGTGGGCTCTGCTAATCTCAGTCTGAAGAGATGATGGGTATTGTAGTCAGACAGCCGGATTGGAACAGGCTGCCTTAACCTGAAAAGTTTCTCCAGCCGGCTGGTAAGGAGGGTGTTTTTCCTTTTTTGCAGGTACGTCGCTGTGGTCGTCCCGGATGTTACTCCCCCATCGCAAATGCAAAACCGGTTGACAAGGTAGAACCAGTGTTGGGTTTCAATTTCTTTTAGAACTATTCTGTAGGTGTGGCCTGTTTTGTGGGAGTGGCTCAGCGGTCATGTGATCATGTAGGCGTGGCCAATTTGAAAAATGTGCTGAAACTCACTTAACAACACTTTTGCTTAGTAACCAAAATTTTGGACTCAATTGTGGTCATAAGTCCTCTCTTTTTCTTTCTTTCTTTCTTTCTTTCTTTCTTTCTTTCTTTCTTTCTTTCTCTCTCTCTCTCTCTCTCTCTCTCGCTGTCTCTCTCTCCTTTCTTCCTTCCTTTTGTGTCTCTCTCTCTCTCCTTTTGTCTTTCTTTCATCTCCCTCTCCCACTT
>NC_045558.1:1447282-1484782 GCF_009769535.1 Thamnophis elegans | reverse complement strand
ACTCCTCAGTTATTTTTGTTAGGTATAATTACTGATTGTACAGCTGTAGAGATTAATTTGATTTTGCACTTAATAACTGCAGTTAGATTGTTGGTGGCGCAATACTGGAGGAAGGAAGATTTGCCTACAATTCAAGAATGGACACTGAAAGTCACAAATTTAGCCGAGATGGCTAAAATATCTGCATATCTTAAACATCACTTAAACGAGAGATATAAGTGAGACTGGAAAAAATGGATTGATTATATACAAAATAAATATGGATAAACGAGACGGGGAAAAATGGATTGATTCTATACAAAATAAATACGGGACTAGGAAATTCCAGATAGCTTATGATTAAGATCAGGAATGATATAAATTGTTTAAAGTTAGCTTAGCAAGGAGGAGCTAAGCTCAATGTAAAGGGTGAGGGAGGGAGTTTTGACGAGGGGTGTTAGATTTAATGTAATATGATTGCACATGTATACTGTCTTCTCTTATTTTTTCTTTAAAACTAGGATATGTTAAGTATATTGTTATGGAAGTATAAATACCATCAACATAGATTGGAGTTTGCTCAGAAGCAGAAATACACCAATGAGAGGAAGAGTGGGAAACCGAAGGGAGACGAAAGACGGGAAGAGTCCTTTCCTAGGAGAGAGGGTAAGGGGGAAGATGAGGAGGATAAGGAGGAGTGGAATGTAGAGAGAGGAGAAGGAGAAAGGAAGGGGAAGTAGAGTAGGAAAGGATGATGGAGGGAAGAAAGGAGGTAGGAGAGAGGCAGAAGAAAGAGGTGTATGGAGAACAGAAGAGCTAATAATGGGTTTTTATATTTTTGGGTGTTGATGACAAGAAGAACTGATGTAATTGCTATTTAATGCAATAGGATACTGGCTATGTAATAGTATACATATGATTGTTTGTTATGAAAATGAAAATAAAAAAGTATATTTGAAGACCATGGTGAGTGGGGCTGGGCGCTATGGGGGCAACGCTGCTCCTCCCACGGGTCTTCAGAGGGTGGCAACCTGGAGAACTGGTAGGGCGTGGATTTTGGGGTGGAACAGGGGATCAGGGATGGGTAGCTGGACTCCAAAGTTGGCAGTTCTTGGACTGAAGGGGTCCTTGGGACGCTCTGAGCATGGTGGTTTTCTTGCAGACATCTTGTGACCCAAATAGCTAACATCTCAGTGCTAAAAGGGTGAGGGGTTTGCTCTTATTTTCATATACCTCCACTCGGGTCCTCTCACTGTGGTTTGGGAATGGCGGCTCTCCGGCTCTCAAATCCTGGTAGGACCCTGTGAGCATCTCCTCCCCCTTCCTTTGGTCCCCCAGAGTCCTCCACAGGAGAAGAAGGCGCCCCCCGCCAGGTGAGAGAAGCCAGTGCCAATGGACTCCCCCCCCTTCCTGGTGCATTCTCAGACTCCAATTTTTGTAGTCTGAAGTAATGACTGAGGAGACCGGTCTACTAACAACGAAATGGTTTATTCAACAGAAACTTAGTCAAGTAACAGGCAACGAAAACCCCCGCCTGACAGCTATTTATACAGCCAGCTGTCAGACGGGGAACCAATGGGAGTACAGGGTTTCTCCCACCAAGAGGCAGGCACGTCCTGGCCAATCAGAGGCGCCTTGCACAGCGCCATCTGCTGGCCAGGACACAACATCAATGACCCACCCCACAGCGGGCAAACAGGTGAAAGCTTTCAGGCTTCCCCTGGGGACTTTGCTCATCAGACAGTCGCCAAACGGGCTCGCGCGACCCCTGGCTATGACGGCTATAACCGTCATAAATATGTCTGTTGGCAAGAATCCAAATTTTGATTACTTCACCAGGGGGGGGATTTTCGCAATGTTTTTAAGTGTGAAAAACAGTCATAAGGGACTTTTTTCAGTGCCATTGCAACTTCCAATGGTCAGTAAATGAACCGTTATAACTCGAGGACCAGCTGTCAATCAATAATGCAGGGCTTAATTTTGGCCAAGCTCTCGTGTCGCCTTAAACCATGGTTTGCTTTCACTGCTGCAACGGTCGTGAAAGTGGAAACTGATCCTGTCCCTTTTTTCAGGGCTGCTGTAACTTCAAACAGTCACTAAATGAATTATTGTAAGTCGAGGACTACCTATAAATCAACAACGCTGGGCTTAATCTTGGCCAAGCACTTGTGTTGCATTAAACCATGGCAAGAAAGGTTGCAAAAGGAGGCAAAACTCACTTAACAACTGTCTCAATTAGCCACACAAATTGTCAGTCGACTGGGGTCATAAGCCAAGGACTATCTGTGATCCTCATACAAGCAGCCCTCAACTTACGATGGTTCACTTAGTGACCATTTAAAGTTACAACGGCCCTGAAAAAACTGACTTATGACCTTTTTCACACTTACGACCATTGTGGCATCTCTGTGGCCGTGTGATCAAAACTGAGATACTTGGCAACCAACTCGCATTTATGATGGTCGCAGCGTCCCGGAGTTCCACGATCCCATTTTGCGACCTTCCGATGAGCAAAATCAACAGGGAAGCCAGATTCACTTAATGACCATGTGTCTAACTTTAATAATTGTGGTGATTCACTTAATAATGGTGGTGAGAAACTCACTCAACAACCCAGACTAGAAGACCTCCAAGGGCCCTTCCCTTCTATGATTCTGTAAAGGTCTCTGCTCGAGCAGGGGGTTGGACTAGAGGACCTCCGAGGTCCCTTCCAGCTGTTATGATATGGTTCTCTAAGGTTCCTCTCCTCCCTTGCATTTCTCTGATCCTTCTTCTTTGTCCTCAAAAGGAGCAACATTGTAGGTAGGAAAGTAGTAAGTGAATCAAGGCTTGGTGCGTCAGAGAGAAAGTACGGAAGCAGATATCCAAAGCAAACATCTCATTATCTCTTCACCTGAAGGTGTGGGGTCCAGCAGGACATCCCTCCAAGTGGCTAATCATTGGCCAGAGACTGAAGGCCATTGCTCGGCCTTATGCTAACAATCCAGATGTGTCCACAATACCCCGTTAACGGGAAACCAGAAGACAAAGTCCAGCGACAGAGCGTAGACAACGCTGCGGGTTCTCAACTCAAGCGATCCTGCCTCGAATCTTGTGGAGAAAGACGGCCATGAAGAAGCTTTGGTTGATCTCGGCCTTCCTCTTGGTTTTGGTGGTTGAGACGGCGGTCAGCATTCCAGTGAGTCCACACTGCCCGTGGTTAACGGGGACGGCTGGGTGGGTCAGCTTAGAAGATGTTTCTTGTGGGTTAGGATTTAGGGTTAGGGGGCTCTTCCTCAGTGGTTTCCCTGCAAACGTTTCATGACCCAACTAGGGAACAGCATCAGGGCTAGAAGGGAGTGGGGTTTGCGGAGAGGAGGAGGAGGAGGAGCAGGAGTAGGAAGAAGAGGAAAAAGACGCTGGGTTTTCCTTCCTCTGTTTTCAACTGGCCAAGGGCTAGCAAAACAATCTGAAATCGAAACCAAAGGAGAAACGTTTCCCCTTTTGCATTTGAGCATGGAAGAAGGAGAAAGGGAAAGAAGAAAGACAAAGAAAAAGATGGGAAGAGAGCAAGGAAGGAAAAATAAGGAGGGGGGGAAGGAAGAAGAAAGGAGGAGGGAATGAAAGAGAGAGAGAGAATGCTTAGTGGGGGAAACTGAAAGTAACCAATCTAAGTCTGCCTCTCAGAGACTCCGCTTCAAGGCCGTTTTCCCCAGGAAAGGAATGGAGGCACAAGACAGCCTGCACTCAGAACGGCCGTTCCAAAAAGCATCTTCTTTGAACATGATTGGACAATGGAGTGGGGTGGAGGGAGCAATGATGGGATGTGCCTAAGACGGGAATGTTCCACCCAGGGATTTGCTGCCTGCGAACTTCAGTTCCGTCTTTGCTTTATCATGGTCCACTTGACCGTTAGTAGACTAAACCTTTATCGACCAATGAAGTTAAAGATCAGTTTGGCTTAAAGGTTCAAGTTGGGGCAGGATTGACATCAGGCCTTGCCCAGCCTGTACAATGTTTATCTATTGTAAGAAAAAAATGCCTCCCGTTTCATTTTATTTATAATTATTTATATTTTGCACTTCTTTTACCGCCCACCTAGCTACTTAATGGCAGCGGGGTTCACTTAACAACTGTGGCGAAAGAGGACGTAAAATGAGGTACAGCTGAGTTTAGTTACCTAAAAATCCCGTCCCAATGGCTGCATACAGGTATGCAGCTATTCCTTGACTTATGACCAGAATTGAGCCCAACATTTCTGCTACTAAGCGAGACACTTGCTCAGTGCATTTTGCATTCTTTTACCCCCATTCCTGCCCCCGTTGTTAAACAAATCACTGCAGCCATTAAGCTGAAACACAGTTCTTAAGAAAATCTGGTTTCCTCACTGAGTTTGTTTGCCGGAAGGATTGAGTGACCCGGGGACACTTCAACCGTCATAAGTATGAGTCTGTTGCCAAGCATATGAATTTTGGTCCTGTGACCCCGGGTCACTGCGACCGTCATAAATACAAGTCAGTTGCCAAGCGTTTATCATTGTGAAAAAGTCAAGGCCAAGTGAAGTAACACAAGAAGGGGCTTCGGAGCTCTGTGGTAGAGATAGTCCTTGATTACGGGTCACAATGGAGCCCCAACTTGATGTCATTAGGTGAGTCTTGCCCCGTTTTACGACCTTTCTTGCCACGGTTGTTAAGTGAATCGCCACAGTTGATAAGTTAGTCAGCCGGTCACTAAGCAAATCGAGCTCCCCCCCCCTTAACTGTGCTGGTCCGAAGGTCGCAAGAGAGGATCACACGATCCCCGGGAAATAGCAATGGTTGTAAAACCGAACCAGTGGCCCAGGATTTGAATTTAAATCACATGATCGGGAGTGAACGGATGTAAGTCGTAACTGTGAAAAATGGTCATAAGTCACCTTTTTTCTGGGCCGTTGCAACTTGGAACAGTCACTAAATGAACCATTGTATATGGGCTCACTGGGGAAAGCTTTTCTGGAAGCTGTGGGAACTGGAGGTTTAAGAAGATGCACGTTTTATAAAACGAGAATGAAGGAAGTTTGATGGACAAGGAAGCGGCCACACATCGAACGGAGGAATAAACTTGGTTGACTCTTATCTTCGTCAGGAATGAGAACCAAAAGGCCAAACCAATATTTGAAGAAGCCACGACTTCCTTGAGAAGGTGGCAAAAACCAGAAGGTTAGGATCGGATCAAGTTCAGGAGAACCTAAAAAAAAAAAAGGACTTTCAAGAACATAACGCAGTTTACGAAGAGGTCCTGTAGATGTGGCATGGTTGGCCAGAAGTGCAACTGAGGGGCATGGCCGTAAAGTCAGAAGCCTTAATCGAATTCAAACTTCAGGGTAGAGTTGGAAGGGACCTCAGAGGTCTTCTAGTCCAGCCCCCTGCTCAAGGAGGAGATCCTTAGAAGATCATAGAATTCACAGAGTTGAAAGGGAGCTTGGAGGACTTGCAGACTAGAAGACCTCCAAGGGCCCTTCCCACTCTGTCCTTCTATGATTCTGTAAGGGTCCCTGCTCGAGCAGGGGGTTGGACTAGAGGACCTCCGAGGTCCCTTCCAGCTGTTATGATATGGTTCTCTAAGGTTCCTCTCCTCCCTTGCATTTCTCTGATCCTTCTTCTTTGTCCTCAAAAGGAGCAACATTGTATGTAGATAGGTAGGTAGTAAGTGAATCAAGGCTTGGTGCGTCAGAGAGAAAGTACGGAAGCAGATATCCAAAGCAAACATCTCATTATCTCTTCACCTGAAGGTTTGGAGTCCAGCAGGACATCCCTCCAAGTGGCTAATCATTGGCCAGAGACTGAAGGCCGTTGCTCGGCCTTATGCTAACAATCCAGATGTGTCCACAATACCCCGTTAACGGGAAACCAGAAGTCAAAGTCCAGCGACGGAGCATAGACAACTCTGCGGGTTCTCAACTCAAGCGATCCTGCCTCGAATCTTGTGGACAAAGACGGCCATGAAGAAGCTTTGGTTGATCTCGGCCTTCCTCTTGGTTTTGGTGGTTGAGACGGCGGTCAGCATTCCAGTGAGTCCACACTGCCCGTGGTTAACGGGGACGGCTGGGTGGGTCAGCTTAGAAGATGTTTCTTGTGGGTTAGGATTTAGGGTAGGGGGCTCTTCCTCAGTGGTTTCCCTGCAGATGTTTCATGACCCAACTAGGGAACAGCATCAGGGCTAGAAGGGAGTGGGGTTTGCGGAGAGGAGGAAGAGGAGGAGGAGCAGGAGGAGGAAGAGGAAAAAGACGCTGGTTTTCCTTCCTCTGTTTTCAACTGGCCGAGGGCTAGCAAAACAATCTGAAAGCAAAACCAAAGGAGAAACGTTTCCCCTTTTGCATTTGAGCATGCAAGAAGGAGAAAGGGAAAGAAGAAAGACAAAGAAAAAGATGGGAAGAGAGCAAGGAAGGAAAAATAAGGAGAGGGGGGGGGAGGAAGAAGAAAGGAGGAGGGAATGAAAAAGAGAGAGAATGCTTAGTGGGGGAAACTGAAAGTAACCAACCTAAGTCTGCCTCTCAGAGACTGCGCTTCAAGGCCATTTTCCCCAGGAAAGGAATGGAGGCACAAGACAGCCTTTACTCAGAACGGCCGTTCCAAAAAGCATCTTCTTTGAACATGATTGGACAATGCAGTGGGGTGGAGGGAGCAATGATGGGATGTGCCTAAGACGGGAATGTTCCACCCAGGGATTTGCTGCCTGCGAACTTCAGTTCCGGCTTTGCTTTATCATAGTCCACTTGACCGTTAGTAGACTAAACCTTTATCGACCAATGAAGTTAAAGGTCAGTTTGGCTTAAAGGTTCAAGTTGGGGCAGGATTGACATCAGGCCTTGCCCAGCCTGTACAATGTTTATCTATTGTAAGAAAAAAATGCCTCTCGTTTCATTTTATTTATAATTATTTATATTTTGCACTTCTTTTACCGCCCACCTAGCTACTTAATGGCAGCGGGGTTCACTTAACAACTGTGGCGAAAGAGGACGTAAAATGAGGTACAGCTGAGTTTAGTTACCTAAAAATCCCGTCCCAATGGCTGCATACAGGTATGCAGCTATTCCTTGACTTATGACCAGAATTGAGCCCAACATTTCTGCTACTAAGCGAGACACTTGCTCAGTGCATTTTGCATTCTTTTACCCCCATTCCTGCCCCCGTTGTTAAACAAATCACTGCAGCCATTAAGCTGAAACACAGTTCTTAAGAAAATCTGGTTTCCTCACTGAGTTTGTTTGCCGGAAGGATTGAGTGACCCGGGGACACTTCAACCGTCATAAGTATGAGTCTGTTGCCAAGCATATGAATTTTGGTCCTGTGACCCCGGGTCACTGCGACCGTCATAAATACAAGTCAGTTGCCAAGCGTTTATCATTGTGAAAAAGTCAAGGCCAAGTGAAGTAACACAAGAAGGGGCTTCGGAGCTCTGTGGTAGAGATAGTCCTTGATTACGGGTCACAATGGAGCCCCAACTTGATGTCATTAGGTGAGTCTTGCCCCGTTTTATGACCTTTCTTGCCACGGTTGTTAAGTGAATCGCCACAGTTGATGTTAGTCAGCCGGTCACTAAGCAAATCGAGCTCCCCCCCCTTAACTGTGCTGGTCCGAAGGTCGCAAGAGAGAATCACACGATTCCCGGGAAATAGCAATGGTTGTAAAACCGAACCAGTGGCCCAGGATTTGAATTTAAATCACATGATCGCGAGTGAACGGATGTAAGTCGTAACTGTGAAAAATGGTCATAAGTCACCTTTTTTCTGGGCCGTTGCAACTTGGAACAGTCACTAAATGAACCATTGTATATGGGCTCACTGGGGAAAGCTTTTCTGGAAGCTGTGGGAACTGGAGGTTTAAGAAGATGCACGTTTTATAAAACGAGAATGAAGGAAGTTTGATGGACAAGGAAGCGGCCACACATCGAACGGAGGAATAAACTTGGTTGACTCTTATCTTCGTCAGGAATGAGAACCAAAAGGCCAAACCAATATTTGAAGAAGCCACGACTTCCTTGAGAAGGTGGCAAAAACCAGAAGGTTAGGATCGGATCAAGTTCAGGAGAACCTCAAAAAAAAAAAAAGGACTTTCAAGAACATAACCCAGTTTACGAAGAGGTCCTGTAGACGTGGCATGGTTTGCCAGAAGTGCAACTGAGGGGCATGGCCATAAAGTCAGAAGCCTTAATCGAATTCAAACTTCAGGGTAGAGTTGGAAGGGACCTCAGAGGTCTTCTAGTCCAGCCCCCTGCTCAAGGAGGAGATCCTTAGAAGATCATAGAATTCACAGAGTTGAAAGGGAGCTTGGAGCACTAGCAGACTAGAAGACCTCCAAGGTCCCACTCTGTCCTTCTATGATTCTGTAAGGGTCTCTGCTCGAGCAGGGGGTTGGACTAGAGGACCTCCGAGGTCCCTTCCAGCTGTTATGATGTGGTTCTCTAAGGTTCCTCTCCTCCCTTGCATTTCTCTGATCCTTCTTCTTTGTCCTCAAAAGGAGCAACATTGTAGGTAGGAAAGTAGTAAGTGAATCAAGGCTTGGTGCGTCACAGAGAAAGTACGGAAGCAGATACCCAAAGCAAACATCTCATTATCTCTTCACCTGAAGGTGTGGGGTCCAGCTGGACATCCCTCCAAGTGGCTAATCATTGGCCAGAGACTGAAGGCCGTTGCTCGGCCTTATGCTAACAATCCAGATGTGTCCACAATACCCCGTTAACGGGAAACCAGAAGTCAAAGTCCAGCGACGGAGCGTAGACAACTCGGCAGGTTCTCAACTCAAGCGATCCTGCCTTGAATCTTGTGGACAAAGACGGCCATGAAGAAGCTTTGGTTGATCTTGGCCTTCCTCTTGGTTTTGGTGGTTGAGACGGCGGTCAGCATTCCAGTGAGTCCTCACTGCCCGTGGTTAATGGGGTCGGCTGGGTGGGTCAGCTTAGAAGACGTTTCTTGTGGGTTAGAATTAAGGGTTAGGGGGCTCTTCCTCAGTGGTTTCCCTGCAGACGTTTCATGACCCAACTAGGGAACATCATCAGTGCTTGGAGGGAAGGGGAGAAGGAGGAGGATGGGGAGGAAGAATGTGAGATCCTTGGGGGTCTCTGAGCTTGGTGGTTGTCTTGTAGACATTTCACGACCCAACTTGGGGATATCATCAGTGCTAGAAGGAAGTGGGGTTTTTGGAGAGGAGGAGGAGAAAACAAGGAAAGGAAGAGGAGGAGGAAGGATGGATAGATGGACGGAGGGCAAAAGGAGGAAGGGAGGGAGAGAGGAAGAGAGGATGGGAGGGAGGGAGGAAGAAGAGAGGAAAAAGAAAGAAAATAGGGAAGGAAACAGTGGAGGTGGATGGAAGAATGAAAGGAGGAAGTAAAAAGAATGGGGATAGGAGCGATGGAAGGAACACAGAGAAAAGAAAGAGAAAAAGGAAGAAAAAGGAAGGAAACAGGGCAAATGTGGAAGGAAGGAAAGAAAGAAGGAAGGAAATAGAAAGGGAGGGAGGATGCAAGGCAGAAGAAGGAAGGAAGGAAGGAAGGAAGGAAGGAAAAAGAAAGGGGATGGAACGAAGGAAAGAAAGAAGGACTGGGCAGTCCTTGGTGTTCTCTTGAGCTTGCTGGTTTCCTTCCAGAAATTTCATGACCTATCTAGGTAACATCATCAGTGCTAGACAGGAGTCGAGTGTGTGGAGAGGAGGAGGAGGAGGAGGAGGAGGAGGAGGAGGAGGAGGAGGAGGAGGAGTAGTAGGAGTAGTGTGGGGTCCTTGATGCTCTCTGAGCTGGGTTGTTTTCTTGCAGACATTTCATGACCCAACTATGTAACAACATCAGGGCTAGAAGACAGGGAGGTTGTTTCCTACCTGGACTGATCTGGAATGGGTTTAGTGGGCTCTGCTAATCTCAGTCTGAAGAGATGATGGGTATTGTAGTCAGACAGCCAGATTGGAACAGGCTGCCTTAACCTGAAAAGTTTCTCCAGCCGGCTGGTAAAGAGGGGTGTTTTTACTTTTTTGCAGCTACGCTGTGGTCATTACGGATGTTTCTCCGCCATCGGAAGCATAAAGATTGACCAGGTAGAATATAGAGCAGAACCATTTTGGATCTCACCAATGAGGCTGGGGTTTGCCTTGGGAGCATAGGATCCATTCCCTGGGATCGAGTCCAGGGCACAGGGATGGAAAGCAGATTGAATCTGCATGGGATGAACACCGTCGAATCCGGCTGGTACCCCAATTCTGAAAGGATGACTTTGCCTTACAAAATCACCCCCTTCTCCCCATAACCCTGCGATTTTGGGGCAAGGGTGTCTACAGGGATTGGTTAAAAAAGAAAGTCACAACAGTGGTGCAACCTGTAGGAGATGACCCGGCTGAGGTATCTATCACTCACACAGATGAAGCTGTGCACGCTTGCCCGCCACTCACATGGAAGCATCCTCTCCCCCCCCCCTGGCCAGAAAGGTTGCGGGACTCCGGATTATTCCCCACTCTGAGCGTTTCTTATGCTGAGCAAAGACATTTTGCACCTTGGGAGGGGGGGCTGTCCCCAAGTTCTGCCTTCTAACGCCTGGTTTTCCCCCCAGGAGGAGGGCCGACCGAAATTTGACTTGGCCGAATTCCCGCCTCGTCAACCTGCTCTTCAGGTATGTGTCAAGCAGGGGTGGGTTTCAACCGGATCGCACCGGTCCCTGCGATCCGGTTGGTCGCCGAACCCGGAAGTAAGTAACTTCCGGGAACGGCGAAGCCCCCCCCCGCGCGCACGCGCCCGCACACCCGCGCCCGCTCCTTACCCGGTTTTTACAATTCTGCGCTTCCACGCATGCGCAGAACGCATACAGCGCCTGCGCGATCCTCCAGGAGCAGCTGGAGCATCGCGCAGACGCTAGTATGCACGCGCGCGCCACGTGCATGTGCGAGGACGCCGCATGCGTGCGCAAGGATGCCGCGTGCGTGCGCGAGGATGCCGTGTGCGTGCGCGAGGACGCCGCCGGCCTCGTTCCAACCGAACCGGTTGGAACAGGGCGAGAAACCCACCCCTGGTGTCAAGGTTCCGACTGACCAACCCAACTCAGCAAGCCTGCTCGAGATGATACAATCTCTGAACGCAAAATTTTATTTATTTATTTTTTAATGAAAATTTTGAAAACGAAAATTTTACAAATATTTACCTCCCTCCCCCCACCCTCCCCTCCCAACCCTCTCCCACCTTCCCCCCCCCCCCCCCGGATTCCCAGAACCAATACAGGGTATAAATATTTAACAAATCATTCTAAAACAAACTTTAAAAAAAGTTAATAATATCTTTCACTTGAGCTTTAACTCCTCCTTGCTAGACTAGCTCTATACAGATTATATCATTCCTTGTTTCTTCACTCATAAACTATCTGGAATTTCTTAGTCCCATATTTATTTTGAGTATAGTCAATCCATCTTCTCCATTCCAGTTTATATCTCTCGCCTAATCGATTCCACCTCCCTACAGTGGGGATTGGTTTTTGAAAGTCGAGCCTCAATAGGAAGTGATCTGACCATGACATGGGCAAGAGCTTAATGCCCTTTAAATCTAGATCACGTCTCCACTGCTCTGAGAGAAATACGAGGTCGAGCATGTGACCTGCTGTATGAGTCGGACCCTGAATTACCTGCTGTCATGGAAGCCATGAACTCCTGTGCTCCATCAGAGCGTTCACCGAGTGACGGCAAGTTGAAATCCCCCAGCCTAATAAGCTTGGGGAACTCAATTGCCAGCTCGGCTACTGACTCGAGGAGCACAGGTAGGGCTGTTGTAATGCAGTTGGGAGGTAGGTATGTTAGAAACAAACCCACTTGACCCCCAAGGTCCAACTTCACTAGAAGGGACTCACACCCAACAATCTCCGGAGCAGGGATCCTACGAGGAAGTAGTGACTCTCAGATGATGACTGCCACTCCCCCACCCCTTCAGTGGTGTTGCGGCTGGTGAAGCACCTGAAACCCTTCTGGGCACATTTCAGTGAGGGGGACTCCTCCCTCTTGGCCCAGCCAGGTTTCAGTAATACATGACAGGTCTGCCCCCTCATCTATTATTAGGTCCCGGACGAGGGGAGCTTTGTAAACCACAGACCTGGCATTTAGCAAAAGCAGCCTGAGACCAGGGCCCTGACAACTCTCGCCATCTGGTCCTGGAGTGGCGCTAACAGGGCCGGAAGTGGGGATCGCTGTGACGTAGTGAACCCTCCTTCCCTGGTAATGGCTAGCCCTATAACTCCTGTCAAACCTGCCTCTCCCAACCATGACCGGGATACACCGGCCCATCCCCAGTTCCAGGCTGCTGCATGGGCTAAGGAACGTCTGGGAGCGGCGTCCTTCCAAAGATTATCCAGGGAACCGGCTATCCAGGTCTCCTGAGTCTTACTCTGTTGCGGAGGCCCTCTTTTGCAAACCTCCGAACCGAGCCGCCGGTTTATTCCAATGTTTTTCTGCTCCCCCAGAACGGAGCAGAGAAAACCGGCGGCCATCTCCCACCTCGCACATGCGCAATTTTTGTGCAAATCAGTTGCAGGGACTGTACCGATCTGCAGAGCAGGGATTGGGGCATCCTGGATTAGACATTTTTTATAAGAGACTGGAAACCATTTGTGGGCTTTTTACGCATTAAATAGAATTACAGATGGTTAACAGAGGGATTTGAAGGAGTGGTGGCCTAGAGGTGGAGCTCTTGCTTCATAATCAGGAGGCTGTGAGTTCAATCCTAGATAGAGGCAGATATTTCTCTCTCTGGGCACAATGAGAATATATCTGCAGAACAAAACTCTGTAATGGCAACAGGAAGGGCATAACAGTGGCGCAACCTGTAGGAGATGACCCGGCTGAGCCCAAAGCAGGGGTCAAAAATGTCACCTATTCTTATCTCCCACTCATTTCTCTTGACCATTAGTAGGCCAGATTCTTGTAGAGAGCTTAAGCTTGCAGTAAATCTTGATACTCATTTGAACTGACTGAATCTCTCGGTTTCCCCAGTGCTTGACATAACCAAAGCTCGGCAGTGCAGTTAAAAAACGTAACCGGCGGCCAACAGCTTGACCTTTTTGACCTAGGAAGCCTTTTGTCTGGGACAAAATTCAGATTCTAATGGAATCCCTCAGATTCTGCAGCCACATCTCCTTGTCTCCTGGATCGCAGATGACGAAAAGGCAGTCTTTGCATCTTCTGTGTGAACCTCTGGAGACCCCTGCATCTTACATGGTCCTTAACTCTCCTTTGCTTAACGCTCCCCAATCCCCAGGCCGCAGCTCGCTATCGGGCCCCAAGTTCTGTGTAACTGGGTTGCAGAAGTGGCGGGCAAGCACGTGTGTGCATCCTCAATTGCGTGAGGAGCAAGCAAGCATGGGAGCACACGCTCCATTTGTGCAAACATGGGTGCGCGAGTGGCATGTATGTGTGTCCATCACTCACACAAATGAAGCTGTGCACGCTTGCCTGCCACTCGCGTGGAAGCATCCTCTCCCCCCACTTGGCCAGAAAGGTTGGGGGATTCCATCTTCTTCCCCACTCTGAGCGTTTCTTATGCTACGCAAACATATTTTGCACCTTGGGAGGGGGGGCTGTCCCCAAGTTCTGCCTTCTAATGCCTGGTTTTCCCCCCCAGGAGGAGGACGGACTGACATTTGACTTGGCCGAATTACCGACTCTTCAACCTGCTATACAGGTATGTGTCAAGGTTTCGACTGACGAACCCAACCCAGCAAGCCCGCTCGAGATGATGCAATCTCCGAACGCAAAATTTTGTATATAATCAAAAGTGCAGAGACAAAAGATGACCTTGGGCTTCTAGGAAAGAATGACAAGAATGACATTCCACAATCCTACTCCTGTCTATTCCCCCCTCCCAACTACTACACTATTGAAACAGCATAAGGCAATAAGAGAGAGAGGGTGGCAGGCCAAAGATCCTAAAAGGGATATAACTGCAGGCCTGACAGTGGTGGCAAGCGGTTCCACCGGATAATTGTCCTCCCGGTAAGAGGTTTCTTCTCAATTCCAGGTTGCTTCTCTCCTGGATGAGTTTCCATCTGTCGCTTCTCATCTTGCCTTCTGGTCCTTAGGACAATGACCCCCCCCTCTTCTTTGGGGCAACCCCCCTCCCCAAATACTGGAATGCTGCTATAGTGTCCTTATTTTCTCCAATCTGGTGAAGTCACAGCCTTTCTCCTGGTTGGGAGACTTCCTTAGTGTCCTCTCCTTCCACAGAACCCAAGTGTCGAAGAATTCCCGTCAGACCTTTGGGAACGGCTACAGCGTATCAAGGTATGTTTGGGATTGAAGAGGTTCCGGGTTGGGTGGGGAGACTCGGCGCGCAACAAGTCGCACAGCCTAACTCGACATGGGGAGAACTTGGAACCCAGAAGTTCGTTGCCTCCTGCTTTGGCTCTGGGGAGGGTGGTGTCGAGGTGGTATTCAGCCGGTTCAGACTGGTTCACCCAAATTGGTGGTGGAAATCGTGGCTGGGCCTGCCCGGCTCTATGTCATCCTATTTAGAAGGGCCTCTCCTTCCTCTGTGCAGAAAAGTCCCCAAACTCAGAATGGGGTGTGTGGGTGTTTGCGCCTGCTTGGCTGTCGGTAGTTTGGTGGGGCGCCGAGTTGTTTCCACATCGAGTTGGCCAGTATGATTTGTTCTGTACTGACCCTGCTGCACCGAGTCAGCAGGTCCAAATGAGCTGCGCCCACCAGACAACGCACCCGCCAGACGACGGCCGCGTGGCTGTGCGCAGTCAACTGTGCTGAGTCAGCAGCACTCAGCCAGATGAGCCAAGCTGGTCACACTTACCCAGTCACACCCACTTGGCCGCCGCGAATCTTCCCCTTCCATTCCCTGCTAACCAACCCCACACTCGTCATTTTGATCTCCCCTTCTGCAGATTGACGGTGCCGCTACTGAGGATGGCGAAGACGCGATTTGATGCGTGTCGATTCCGGCACACAAGTACGTCAAAGAGCCGAAGAGGTGTAGAAGGGTTTCGGGATGGGATTGCGGGGTTCTAGGGGGTTTCTTTTTTTAAAAAAAAGATACTAATTTGATTCAACGTTGAAATTGAAAAGGTAAAAGCTAATGCAAAAATTTTAAAAATATGAAAAGAATATAAGGAAAAAACAGAAGGTGCAGAGAAGAAGAAAGAACAAATAGAGAAAGAAAGAGAGGAAGAAAGGAAATAGAAAAGAAAGAAACAAGACTATTGATTTATTGATTTATATATTTGCTTTTATTGATTTGCTGAATTATTGATTTATTGATTTTATGATTTATTGATTTTATGATTTATTGATTTTATGATTTATTGATTTTATGATTTATTGATTTTATGATTTATTGATTTACGGATTTACTGATATATTTATAAAATATATTGGCTATATCAGCCAATATATTTTATCTTACCTCAGAAAAACCCTGGGCGGCTTACAATAATGAAAGATAAAAACTGAAGATAGTAAGGAAAATTGAAAAGAAATATATTTTTAAAAGTCTGTCTGTCTGTCTGTCTGTCTGTCTGTCTGTCTATCTATCTATCATCTATATCTATCTATCATCTATATCTATCTATCTATCTATCTCTCTATCTATCTATCTATCTATCTATCTATCTATCTATCATCTATCTCTTCAGTAATTTATCATCAATCATTTAATATCCATCTATATTTATCCATCCATCTATCCATCATCTACCTCTCTCTATCCTATCTACATATCATATCATATCATATCATATCATATCATATCATATCATCTCATCTCATCTCATCTCATATCTATCTATCTATCTATCTATCTATCTATCTATCTATCATCTATCTATCTATCTATCTATCTATCTATCTATCTATCTATCTATCTATCTATCTACCTACCTACCTACCTACCTACCTACCTACCTACCTACCTACCTACCTATCTATCTATGTATCTATGTATCTATCTATCGATCTGATATTTTTGTATATAGATTATAGCAAAAGTGTAATTTTAGAGAATAACAGAGTTGGAAGGAACGTCAGAGGTCATCTAGCCCAACCCACTGCTCAAGTAGGAGACCCCAGACCAGGGGTGTCAAACTCAAGGCCTACATGGGGTGTTTAAATCTGGCCATGGGCCTGGCCTGCAAATATCAAGAGGAACCACCTGTGGTGCCTCTGCTGGCCAAAATGGATGGCGGTGGCTGTGCAGTCTCTTTCTCGTGTACTCCACAGACCACAATAACCACGATTTTGTAAAAGACTAATCATAAACACAGTCACAGGCTAAACCAAGATCCTTGAAGGAAGCCTTGAAGGTTGTGAATGGTCTGGAGGAGGAAGAACCCCCCCCCCAACAGATAGACTATGCTTTGATCTGGCTGCTTTCAGGATCCCCCCCCGCCCTCAGACCCAGATCTTGACTGTATCTTCCAACCTCTCCTTCCTTTTCCTGCAGGCTCTGGGCTCAAAGATCAGGACAAGGAATTCAACTCTGCTTCCAGAATTTTCTCCCAATAATCTGAGCGCATTCCCCATACAGGCAGTCCTCGACTTACAACAGTTCGCTTAGCAATGGCCCGGAATGACGGGACCTGTGACCCCTTTCTCACGCTTACGACTATACTCATGTGATTTGGATGCTTGGACAGCCAACTCACATTTATGACGGTTGTTATACCCCGGGGTCACGCAACCCCCCCCCTTTTAGAATCTTTCGACCAACAAAGTCAACAGGAAATCCCAATTCACTTAACGACTGGATGACTTTCTTAACCACCGCTGGGATTCCCGGTGAGAAAAAAACGGGAAAGGGGATGAAATTCACTGAACCCGTTTCTCACTTAGCAACACTTGGGTGGGGCTCAACTGGAGTCATAAGTCGAGGACTAGCTGTATGGCAGAGTCTCCTCTTCCGGATATAAGCATGAAGACAAAAAAGAATCCGCATCTCAAATCAAGATTATGCTTTTTACAATCAAACAATACTCAATGGACCGATTTCGCAAATAAAGAGTTAAAATTCTGAATTTTCACCCTTTCACTTGTATCATTTACAAACATGGTTTAAATTTACTTCCTGTCCTGCTTAAATGAAGATTTTCCAGAAAAACCTGTAGAAACTTTCTCTCTCTCTCTCGCCTCCCTCCCTCCCTCCCTCTCTCTCCCTCTCGCCATAATCCCTTCTGAGTATATTGAGGGCTTCTCCACATCTGGTATCTGAAATGGTCCACCTTTAGGTCTGGAGATAAAACCAAATGAAGAAACCAAACCTGCTTTCTAGGTATAAGAGATCATGTTGACCATATTTGGGGTGAAGGGGTAGCATCTTCCCATACTTGAGGGGCTGTCACAGAGAATAGGGGGTCATTCTCCAAGCACTAGAAGGTAGAAGAAGCAATGGATGGAAACTCATTAAGGAGAGAAGCAACCTGGAATTAAGGAGGAATTTCCGGACAGGGAGGACCATTCACCAGTGGAACAGCTTGCCACCAGAAGTTGCAGGTGTTGCAACACTGAAGGTTTTCAAGAAGAGGCTGAGCAGACTTCCGGGGAGGGACTTTGCCGTTGTCGGTGGCTTAATTGAGCTGCCCCCAGATTTCTGGTTCGTTATCTGCTTAAACACCTAGCAGATACCTCATTCTTCAGGCAAGAAGATTGTAGAGAGAGATCCAGCTGGTAAGAGCTTTCTTTGAAGTTTGCAGCTTTTTTTTTTTTTTTTTTTTTTGCTGTGAACTGAAGGGGGGAGACGGCCAAAGCTGAGTCATACCTCCGGCCAGAAATCTCGGCTGTTTTAACAGCACAAGGCAAAGGAACCCCTCTTAGGACAACCTTTGAGACATTTATTTGAAACCAATACAAGCAGAGTCCGTACCTGAGAACTTTATTTGCTTTTTCTAGAAAAAATCCTAGCTTCAGTGTTATAAAACTTCCTTTGTGCAATTGCTCCCAAGATGGCGATTCTGTAGCTTTTGCATTTGCAATGATGGTACATTCCTAGTTCCTTGGCAAAGATTCAAAGGAATAGCCTCTCACTAACCAATTAGTTTCACTTCTTTGAAGATTCTTTCTTATCAACCTCTAATAGTTCTCAAAGACTTTCTGCTAATATAGAGACATTCCAAACAGAGGTTTTCTTTTTTGCCGAACTGTTTTGGCGTAATGCCAGCCCTTTGAAACCTTCCGTAAACTCCATGCAAAAAGGGAGGAATTCCCCCCCCCTTTTTTTCTATAAGCTGCACATCGGGCCAACAAAATTTGATTAATTGCTTGAAGCAAAGACATAATGGCATCAAAACCAAATCCTGCGAAATTACCTCCTAGGGCTACATCCCCCATACCTGGCACAAAGCTGCAGCCCCCACCCTCTATGCCCCCTAGTGGAGATGTATTAACGAAAGAACTCTTTTTGGAAACATTTAGAGAATTCAGAGATGAAATAAGGAATGAGATGAAAGTCTTATATGACAAGTTTGAAACTAGGATTACCAAAATGAATGATGATATGATGGGACTTGTAAATGTATTGACAGAACATGTTTCTGGAATGGAAGATAACCTAGAGGTTCTTAATGAAGCTAATACTAACTTGACATCTAAAACTGAAGTGGTGGAACAAAAAGTTGAAAATGCTGAAAAACAAATTATTATGATACAGTACAAACAGATGGAGCTTGCATTAAGAGTCAGGGGGCTGCGTGAAGATAAACAGGAGAATTTAAAGCAGATGTTTTCAGAGGCTTTTGACTGCCTGGTGGGAAGACCCGGATCCAATTTTGATTGGCAGATCGACAAAATTTTTCGCGTTAATTCCTGGGCGGCAAAACAGAAGCAACTCCCCCGAGACGTGGTAATATACTTTGTTACAAGAGAGTTCAGAAACATGATACTACAAGAGTCCTATAATACCAGGCTTCAAATTGGAGGACAGGATTTGATTGTCTTGAAAGACAATTTGATTGTCTTTGCAGAAGAATTAGGAATGTGGCATTGTTACAGAGAATGCACAATTGCCATTTTAGGAGCTTATTTTTTAAGAAAAAAAAACCAAGTACACGAAGGAAACTCTTGTAAAAAATGAAGCTAGGATTTTTTTTTTTAAAAAAAGCAGATAAGATTCTCAGATACGGACTCTGCTTGTATTAATTTCAGATAAATAGTTCAAATATTGTCCTAAGTGGAGGTGCCTTACTTTGAGCCATGATAAAAACAGCTAGGGATTTCCGGCACGGAGATAGTGATTCAGCCTCGGCTGGCCCCCCTTCTCTTCACAGCCAAAAAAGCTGCAAACTTCAAAGGAAAAGCTCTTACCAGCTGGATCTCTCTCTCGCTCTTCTTTGCCTGAAGAATGAGGTATCTACTAGATGTCTAGGCAGATAATGCGACCAGAAAACCGGGGGCAGCTCTATTAAGCTACCACCATCAGCAAGGTCCCGCCGAGGAAGTTTTTTTTTTCGTAAGCTGTATAGCGTGCTAGTAGAGCTTGATTAATTGCTTGGAGATAAGACTAATAATGGCATCAAAATTAAATCCGGGGGGGGGAAACTTCCTCCCCCTCCTAGAAGCACATCCCCGATTCCTGGCACAAAGTTGCCCCCTACTGGAGATGTGCTAATGAAAGAACTTTTTTTGGAAACCTTCAGACAATTCAAAGAGGAGATAAGGGACGGTTTGAAATAGTTTAAGATGGATTTATATGATAAACTTGATACTAGGATTGCCAAAATAAATGATGATATGCTGGGACTTGTAACTGTATTGACAGAACATGTTTCTGGAATTGAAGATAACCTAGAGGTTCTTAATGAAGCTAATACCAATTTGACATCCAAAACAGAGGTGGTGCAACAAAAAGTTGAAAACGCTGAAAAACAAATTATTATGATACAGTACAGGCAGATGGAGCTCGCATTAAGAGTCAGACGGTTGCATGAGGATAAACAGGAGAACTTAAAACAGATTTTTTCAGAGGCTTTTGACCATCTGACGGGAAGACCGGGGTCCAACTTTGACTGGCAGATTGATAAAATTTATTGTGTTAACTCTTGGGCGGCAAAGCAGAACAAACTCCCCTGAGATGTAGTCATATACTTCGCCACAAGAGAGCTCAGAAACATGATATTACAAGAGTCCTATAACACCAGGCTTCAAATTGGCGGTCAGGATTTGATTGTCTTGAAAGAAATACCACCTCAAATGCTAAGAGCCAGGAGAGACTATGCCTTTCTAGTGGAAGAACTCAGAAACCGTCAGATACAGTATAGATGGGATGTGCCATTTGGCATTATAATTACATTTGACAAGCAAAGATATCATCTCAACTCTGTATAGAAAGCTCGAGATTTCTATCACAATATTCTGAAGGTGGGACACCCTGCATCATCTGGATCTGGAGAAAGACCACGAGAAGGACAAGATAGACAGCAAACCACACAACTACCAGACAAGATGTACCATCTCCCCTTCCCGGAAGGGCAAGGTGTCATGGAACAAAGACCTAGCCGTATGACTACCAGACGAATGGAAAAACAAGCTACAATGCAACAACCTCAACAATTACCGGCCATTGATCAAGGAGTTACAGCAACAAGCACAGAAGCCATGGGAGGAGCTAGGCCAAAGGTTAAACAGGCCATGCAGGAGGCTCTAAAAAAGCTTCAGGCAACCAAAAATGACAACTAAGATTTTGACATGGAATGTCAATGGACTGAACTCTCCACAGAAAAGAAAGAAAATATTTCATTATCTTAAACAGTTCAAGAATGATATAATTTGTCTGCAAGAAACTCATATCAAATCAACTGTTCAAAAATATTTGTTTAACCCCAAACTTGGTCAACATTTTGTGACCTCTGCTACAGAAAAGAAAAATGGTATAGTTGTATACTTAAGAAAAGACATTAAGGCTGAACTAATTGAAGCAGATCCCTTTGGAAGATATACCGCACTAGACTTAGAAGGGAAAAAAACATTACTTTTGGGAATTTATGCTCCTAATCAACAGCAAGACGGATTCTATAGAAATCTTCATGCTAAATTAGTACAGTGGGACTTTAAGTCTTGTATACTATTGGGTGACTGGAACGGCGTGATTGACACTAAAAGAGATAAGAAGACCTCTCGCCCAAATACTAAAATCTGAGCTAAGTTACCCAAACCTTTTTTTGACATGATGGACGACTTCGAATTGAGAGATGTTTGGCGAGAAAGAAACACAGAGGAATATGACTTCACCTTCTTTTCTGATAGACATCAATCCCTTTCAAGGATTGATTTTATACTAATCACTAATGATTTACTTTCTAGGGTGAAGAGGACAAAGATTGCGGCTAGGGTCCTTTCGGATCATAACCCAGTTTGGATGGAATTGGAAAGGGTAGTGCAGGCAAGAAGGTCTTGGAGGCTGAATGAAAACTTATTCAGATATGAAAAGTACATTAATGATTGTAAAAAATTGTTATCTGAATACTTTGTTCTGAATATGAATAAGGGTACACCTATGGAATTTGTATGGGATGCAAGCAAAGCGTATATGAGAGGAGTACTGAGGAATATAAACAAAATATATAGACATAAACAGGGGCAAAAACGAAAATTATTGGAAGAGGAAATTAAAGGGAAAGAGTTGGAGTTAACATTGAATCCAGGCGATACAAAGGTTAAGGAAGCAATCACCATATTAAAATCCCAATTTGATATGTTGATATCTGACCAGGTAGCCACTAGTTTATTATATGCAAAACACAACACTTTTTGTAAGGCAAATAAACCGGGCAGATGGTTAGCTTATCAGATTAGGAAAAAAAGGAAAATTCGAAATGTAACCAAATTGAGTTATAGAGGGAAGGAGGTGTTTCAACAGGAGGAGATTCAAAAGGCATTTCGGGAATTTTTTACAGAATTGTATAAAGGGGATAAAATTAAGGGTTTAGATATAGACAAATACTTAGATAAAGAGAGAATACCCCTAGTTAGAGAAGAGTACAGGCAAAAGTTGAACCAACCAATAACCTCAGGGGAAATCTTGCAGGTAATCAAACAACTAAAGTTAGGGAAAGAGCCAGGCACAGATGGCTTGACAGCGGTTTACTATAAAAACTTACAGTTAGAAATGGTAGAACCTCTTAGAGAACTATTTAATAAAATTCAAATGGAAGGTAAAGTGCCCCCATCTTGGAAGACAGCGTTTATATCTTTGATACCCAAAGAAGATCAAGATACTACCCAACCAAAAAATTATAGACCTATCTCATTACTTAATGTAGATTATAAAAATTTTACTAAAATACTAGCAAATAGGTTAATGGTGGTTATTCAACAATTGATACATACCGACCAAACAGGTTTTATACAGGGGAGACAGATGAAGAGTAATGTTAGACTAATCATTAATGCATTAGAATATTTGGGAAAGAACAACCAAATCCCTGCTGCATTCATATTTCTGGATGCTGAAAAGGCCTTCGATCGAGTTAATTGGCAATTTCTGTTGAAGATATTGCAAAAAATGCAGATAGGAGATAGCTTTTTACAGTCAATTAAAGCAATATACCAACAGCAAACAGCTCAAATCATAGTCAACGGAAGTTTAACAGACCCTTTTCAAATCGGAAAAGGTACAAGACAGGGCTGTCCTTTGTCCCCACTATTGTTTATTATAACTTTGGAAGTATTGTTGAATAACATACGGGGCTTGGATGATCTAAAAGGGATCAAGATTAGGCAGCAAAATACAGAGTCCGCGCTTTTGCGGATGATTTGGTCATAATATTGGAACAACCGCAGGAATCTAGTATGGTTTTAATGAACACGATTAATCAATATGGTCAAGTGTCTGGTTTTAAAATAAATTTAGGAAAAACCAAAATATTAGTTATAAATATGAATACTAAACAAAAGGAAGAACTAGGAGGGATGCTAGGATGTGAGGTAGTTAAAAAAATCAAATATCTTGGGGTCAATATTTTAGCCTCAAACGGGAAACTATATAAGCATAATTATGAACCACTTTGGCGGAGTATACAGATAGAGATGAAAAAAATGGGAGAAATTGCACTTATCTTTGCTGGGTAGGATAGCGGCAGTGAAAATGAACATTTTACCAACATTTTTATTTCTTTTTCAAATGCTACCTATACTTAAAAAAGATGCGAATCTTTTAGAATGGCAGAAGGGTATCAACAAATTTGTATGGGCCGGAAAAAAGCCGAGGGTAAAGATGAAAATAATGCAAGATGTACACGAGAAAGGAGGCTTGAAATTACCTAACCTAAAATTATATTATGATGCAGTGGCGCTATCCGCAATTAGTGATTGGACCCATTTAACCAATGATAGAATACTGAATATCGAGGGACATGATCTGGTATATGGTTGGCATGCTTACTTGTTATTCAACAAAAAATTGGATAAGAATTTTAAAAGTCATATCTTAAGAAATGCTTTACTGCGGGTCTGGAAAAAATATCAATATAAATTAAATGATAAGTTACCCATGTGGGCAATTCCTAGACATGCAATTGAAAATATGAATATAGAACAAAAACATGATAGAACCACTTACAGACAACTTCTCACTTTGGAAAGGGGGGTTCTACAACTAAAATCTTTAGAGGCATTGAAAGAGGAGAAGGTAGTTCAAACATGTTTCCAGTATGGCCAATTACAGGCCAGGTGGAAAATAGACCAAAAAACTGGTTTTATCCAAGTTGAGGATAATTTGTTTAAACAAATAAGAGATCAAAGCTTAATGCATATAAAGAGGATATATAATGTACTAATACAGATGGATTTAGAAACGGAATTGGTTAAAGATTGTATGATAAAGTGGGCTCAGAATATTGAAGAACCAATAATGTTGGACACGTGGGAAAGAATATGGGTAAGAAATGTGAAATTTACCCAAGCACAAAACCTGAGAGAAAATTTTTATAAGATGTTCTATAGATGGCATTTAGATCCTAAAAAGCTGGCTTCTATGTATCCGAATGTACAGCCTAAATGTTGGAGATGTGGTTCTCTCGATGCTACATATTTTCATATATGGTGGACTTGTCAAAAGGTTAAGGCATTTTGGATAAAAATGTGGTGGATCATGCAAAATATCCTTAAAAGAAGGATAAAGTTTACTCCTCAGTTATTTTTACTAGGTATATGTACTGACTTTACAGCGGTAGAGACCAACTTGGTTCTGCACCTAATAACGGCAGCAAGACTGTTGGTGGCACAATACTGGAAGAAGGAAGACTTGCCTACAACTCAAGAATGGACATTGAAAGTTACAAACCTAGCCGAGGTGGCTAAAATATCGGCATATCTTAAAGACCACTCAAATGAGAGATATAAACGAGACTGGAAAAAATGCATTGACTATACACAAAACAAATACGGCACTAAGAAATTCCAGACAGCCTATGCTTAAGATTAGGAATAATCTAAACTGCTCAAAGTTAGTGCAACAGGAAGAAGCTGAATTCAACGCAGAGATGTTATTGACTTTCTTTTTTTATTTCCTTTGTCTTAATATATTTTAGACTGTGTTTGTTAAAAATCTACACCGTGTACGGGCTCTGGTAAGTCAGGGGGGGAGGGAGGGGGTTTTTAGGGGGGAGGGGGCAGGGGGGGAAATATAGTATGTGTTAGATTTTAAAGTAACGCGATTGAACTTGTATACTGTTGCTCTTTAATTCCAGTGTAAAAATAGGACAAGCTAAATATATTAATAGATAGTAGAAAAACACCGAAGGGAGGAGTAGAGGGATAGAAGAAAGAGTGGTAGAGAGGGTGGGAGAGAGGATTGGAGGGAGGGTGAGAAGGAAGGGAGGGAGTGTATCGGGAGAGAGGTGTGGTAGAGGGGGAGGATAAGTAGGGTAGAGGGGAATGATGGAGGGAAGATGGAAAGTTGGAGGGGGGTGAAAGAAAGGGTGTATGGAGGGTCAAAGTGGTATATTGGGTTTCTATTTTGGGGGGTATTATTGACAAGAGGAATGGCTGTGTTTATTGTTTAATGTAATATGGCCCCGGTTCTGCACAGTATATATGTGACTGTACGAAAATGAAAATGGAAAATAAAAACACATTTACATGAAAAATCTCCTGCTCGAGCAGGGGTTGGACTGGAAGACCTCCAAGGTCACTTCCAAGTCTATTATTCTCTAATTCTGTAAAAGTCTCCTGTTCGAGCAGGGGTTGGACTAGAAGACCTCTGAGGTCCCTTCCAGTTCTGTTCTGACGGAAGTGTCTGCCAGACAATAAAGGGCTGAATTTGACCCTGGGGGAGGGAGGGGGCCCTTGTAAAACAGCCAAGTCCTCTCTATGACCTCTCCATCCTGCAGGGCGGCCATGGTGAGGGCAGCAGGGCAACCGTCCAAATAATCCGAACCACCCAGTACCAACGGAAGCGATGGAGACCTTACCGGTTGGGCAGCCTCTCAGCTCTGAGCCGAGGGCTGATGAAGACCGTGGTGAGTGTTTCGCCAGCAGGGAGTTAGCACGATAAACCTTATCAATTTGCCAATCAAAATTTCCCCCTGGTCTTCCCAACAGACTATCGAAAGCTTCTGAAAAAAAAATCTGTTTCAAATTCTCCTGATTGTTTTCACACAAACCTCTTATTCTTAGTGCAGACTCCATTTGTCTATACTGTAACATAATAATTTCTTTTTCAGCATTTCCAACTTTTTGTTGCACCACGTCGATTTTCGATACCAAATGAGTATTGGCATCATTAAGGACATTGTGATTTACTTTACTACAAGAGACATGAGGAATATGATATTGCAAGAGTCCTATAAAACCAAGCTTCCAATTGGGGGTCAGGAAGTGACTGTTCTGAAAGAGATACCACCTCAAATGCTAAGATCTAGGAAAGAGTATGCTTTTTTAGTTGAAGAGCTTAAAAATCGTCAGCTACAGTTCAGATGGGAGGCACCAGTTGGGCTAACATTCATCTTTGAGGGGCAAAGATACCGTCTTAAATCAGTATGGGAAGCTCGAGATTTTTACCATAATATCCTGAAGGCCAGACATCCCGCCCCACCTGGACCTAGAGAAAGAGAACAAGAAGGACTAGATAAACAGCAAACTACACAACTATCAAAAAGGATGGATCATTTTTCTCTCTCAGAAGTACAAGGAGCCAAGGAACAAAGACAAAACCGTGTGATTACCAGACGAATGGATCAACAATTAAAAAAACAACAATCTACTAATTCCCAATGATTTGTTTTCTAGGGTGAAGAAGATAAAGATATCTGCCAGAGTTTTATCAGATCATAATTTAGTTTGGATGGAGTTGGGAGGGGTGATGCAAGCAAGAAGTTCTTGGAGATTGAATGAAAATTTATTTAGACATGAGAAATATACTAACGAATGTAAAAGATTGTTAGCAGAATACTTTGTTTTCAATATGAATAAGGGTACATCTATGGAAATTGTATGGGATGCAAGTAAAGCGTATATGAGAGGAGCTTTGATAAATCTAAATCGATTACATAGACGTAAACAAGGGGGAAAGTGAACAGGACTGGAAGATGAAATTAGGATTATGCAAAATGTTGTTTTTTTTTAAAAAAGGATAAAATTTACTCCTCAGTTATTTTTGTTAGGTATAATTACTGATTGTACAGCTGTAGAGATTAATTTGATTTTGCACTTAATAACTGCAGTTAGATTGTTGGTGGCGCAATATTGGAGGAAGGAAGACTTGCCTACATTTCAAGAATGGACACTGAAAGTCACAAATTTAGCCGAGATGGCTTAAATATCTGCATATCTTAAACATCACTTAAACGAGAGATATAAGTGAGACTGGAAAAAATGGATTGATTATATAGAAAATAAATATGGATAAACGAGACGGGAAAAAATGGATTGATTCTATACAAAATAAATACGGGACTAAGAAATTCCAGATTGCTTATGATTAAGATCAGGAATGATATAAATTGTTTAAAGTTAGCTTAGCAAGGAGGAGCTAAGCAATGTAAAGATGTTATCAATTTTCTATTCATTTTTCCAATATATTTTAGACTGTTTTTGTTAAAGATTTATACCGTCTATGGGTTCTGGGAAGTCCGGGGAGGGAAGGCTGGGGGGGGGGTTGGGGGTGAGGGGTGAGGGAGGGATTTTTGACGAGGGGTGTTAGATTTTAATGTAATATGTATGTACACTGTCTTCTCTTATTTTTTCTTTAAAACTAGGATATGTTAAGTATATTGTTATGGAAGTATAAATACCATCAACATAGATTGGAGTTTGCTCAGAAGCGGAAATACACCAATGAGAGGAAACTGAAGGGAGACGACAGACGGGAAGAGAGGGATAGGAGAGAGGGTAAGGGGGGAAGATGAGGAGGATAAGGAGGAGTGGAATGTAGGGAGAGGAGAAGGAGAAAGGAAGGGGAAGTAGAGTAGGAAAGGATGCTGGAGGGAAGAAAGGAGGTAGGAAAGAGGTAGAAGAAAGAGGTGTATGGAGAGCAGAAGAGCTAATAATGGGTTTTTATATTTTTGGGTGTTGATGGCAAGAGGAACTGATGTAATTGCTATTTAATACAATAGGATAGTGGCTGTGTAATAGTATACATGTGATTGTATGTTATGAAAATGAAATAAAAAAGTATATCTGAAGACCGTGGTGAGTGGGGCTGGGCGCTCCTCCCACGGGTCTTCGGAGGGTGGCAACCCGGGGAACTGGTAGGGCGTGGATTTTGGGGTGGAACAGGGCATCAGGGATGGGTAGCTGGACTCCAAAGTTGGCAGTTCTTGGACTGAAGGGGACTTTGGGGCGCTCTGAGCATGGTGGTTTTCTTGCAGACGTCTTGTGACCCAACTAGCTAACATCTCAGTGCTAGAAGGGCGAGGGGGTTTGCTCTTATTTTCATATATCTCCGCTCGGGTCCTCTCACTGTGGTTTCAGAATGGCAGCTCTCCGGCTCTCAAATCCCGGTTGGACTCTGTGAGCATCTCCTCCCCATTCCTTTGGTCCCCCCAGAGTCCTCCGCAGGAGAAGGGAGAACAAGGTGCCCCCCGCCAGGCGAGAGAAGCCGGTGCCAATGGACCCCCCCACTTCCTGGTGCATTCCCAGACTCCAATTTTTGTACTTTGAAGTAACGACTGAGGAGACCGGTCTACTAACAACAGAATGGTTTATTCAACAGAAACTTAATCAAGTAACAGGCAACGAAAACCCCCGCCTGACAGCTATTTATACTGCCAGCTGTCAGACGGGGAACCAATGGGAGTACAGGGTTTCTCCTTCCAAGAAGCAGGCGCATCCTGGCCAATCAGAGGTGCCTTGCACAGCGCCATCTGCTGGCCAGGACACAACACCAATGACCCACCCCACAGCGGGCAAAGAGGTGAGAGCTTTCAGGCTTCCCCTGGGGACTTTGCTCATCAGACAGTCGCCAAACGGGCTCGCGCGACCCCTGGCTATGACGGCTATGACTGTCATAAATATGTCAGTTGGCAAGAATCCAAATTTTGATCACTTCACCGGGGGGGGGGGGGATTTTCGCAATGTTTGTAAGTGTGAGAAACAGTCATAAGGGACTTTTTTCAGTGCCATTGCAACTTCCAATGGTCAGTAAATGAACTGTTATAACTCGAGGACCAGCTGTCAATCAATAATGCAGGGCTTAATTTTGGCCAAGCTCTCGTGTCGCCTTAAACCATGGTTTGCTTTCACTGCTGCAACGGTCGTAAGTGTGGAAACTGGTCCTACGTCCCTTTTTTCAGGGCTGCTGTAACTTCAAACAGTCACTAAATGAATTATTGTAAGTCGAGGACTACCTATAAATCAACAATGCTGGGCTTAATCTTGGCCAAGCACTTGTGTTGCATTAAACCATGGCAAGAAAGATTGCAAAAGGAGGCAAAACTCACTTAACAACTGTCTCAATTGTCAAGGACTATCTGTGATCCTCATACAGGCAGCCCTCAACTTACGATGGTTCACTTAGTGACCATTTAAAGTTACAACGGCCCTGAAAAAACTGACTTATGACCTTTTTTCACACTTACGACCATTGTGGCATCTCTGTGGCCGTGTGATCAAAACTGAGATACTTGGCAACCGACTCGCATTTATGATGGTCGCAGCGTCCCGGAGTTCCACGATCCCATTTTGCGACCTTCCGATGAGCAAAATCAACAGGGAAGCCAGATTCACTTAATGACCATGTGTCTAACTTTAATAATTGTGGTGATTCACTTAATAATGGTGGTGAGAAACTCACTCAACAACCCAGACTAGAAGACCTCCAAGGGCCCTTCCCTTCTATGATTCTGTAAAGGTCTCTGCTCGAGCAGGGGGTTGGACTAGAGGACCTCTGAGGTCCCTTCCAGCTGTTATGATATGGTTCTCTAAGGTTCCTCTCCTCCCTTGCATTTCTCTGATCCTTCTTCTTTGTCCTCAAAAGGAGCAACATTGTAGGTAGGAAAGTAGTAAGTGAATCAAGGCTTGATGCGTCAGTGAGAAAGTACGGAAGCAGATATCCAAAGCAAACATCTCATTATCTCTTCACCTGAAGGTTTGGAGTCCAGCAGGACATCCCTCCAAGTGGCTAATCATTGGCCAGAGACTGAAGGCCGTTGCTCGGCCTTATGCTAACAATCCAGATGTGTCCACAATACCCCGTTAACGGGAAACCAGAAGTCAAAGTCCAGCGACGGAGCGTAGACAACTCGGCGGGTTCTCAACTCAAGCGATCCTGCCTCGAATCTTGTGGAGAAAGACGGCCATGAAGAAGCTTTGGTTGATCTCGGCCTTCCTCTTGGCTTTGGTGGTTGAGACGGCGGTCAGCGTTCCAGTGAGTCCACACTGCCCGTGGTTAATGGGGTCGGCTGGGTGGGTCAGCTTAGAAGACGTTTCTTATGGGTTAGGATTTAGGGTTAGGGGGCTCTTCCTCAGTGGTTTCCCTGCAGATGTTTCATGACCCAACTAGGGAACAGCATCAGGGCTAGAAGGGAGTGGGGTTTGCGGAGAGGGGGAAGAGGAGGAGGAGCAGGAGGAGGAAGAGGAAAAAGACGCTGGTTTTCCTTCCTCTGTTTTCAACTGGCCGAGGGCTAGCAAAACAATCTGAAAGCAAAACCAAAGGAGAAACGTTTCCCCTTTTGCATTTGAGCATGGAAGAAGGAGAAAGGGAAAGAAGAAAGACAAAGAAAAAGATGGGAAGAGAGCAAGGAAGGAAAAATAAGGAGGGGGGGGGAGGAAGAAGAAAGGAGGAGGGAATGAAAAAGAGAGAGAATGCTTAGTGGGGGAAACTGAAAGTAACCAACCTAAGTCTGCCTCTCAGAGACTCCGCTTCAAGGCCGTTTTCCCCAGGAAAGGAATGGAGGCACAAGACAGCCTGCACTCAGAACGGCCATTCCAAAAAACATCTTCTTTGAATGTGATTGGACAATGCAGTGGGGTGGAGGGAGCAATGATGGGATGTGCCTAAGACGGGAAGGTTCCACCCAGGGATTTGCCAGTCGCAAATTTCAGTTCTGGCTTTGCTTTATCATACTCCACTTGACCGTTAGTAGACTAAACCTTTATCGACCAATGAAGTTAAAGGTCAGTTTGGCTTAAAGGTTCAAGTTGGGGCAGGATTGCTATCAGGCCTTGCCCAGCCTGTACAATGTTTATCTATTGTAAGAAAAAAATGCCTCTCGTTTCATTTTATTTATAATTATTTATATTTTGCACTTCTTTTACTGCCCACCTAGCTGCTTAATGGCAGTGGGGTTCACTTAACAACTGTGGCAAAAGAGGACGTAAAATTAGGTACAGCTGAGTTTAGCAACCTAAAAATCCTGTCCCAATGGCTGCATACAGGTATGCAGCTATTCCTTGACTTATGACCAGAATTGAGCCCAACATTTCTGCTACTAAGCAAGACACTTGCTCAGTGCATTTTGCATTCTTTTACCCCCATTCCTGCCCCCGTTGTTAAACAAATCACTGCAGCCATTAAGCTGAAACACAGTTCTTAAGAAAATCTGGTTTCCTCACTGAGTTTGTTTGCCGGAAGGATTGAGTGACCTGGGGACACTTCAACCATCATAAGTATGAGTCTGTTGCCAAGCATATGAATTTTGATCCTGTGACCCCGGGTCACTGCGACCGTCATAAATACAAGTCAGTTGCCAAGCGTTTATCATTGTGAAAAAGTCAAGGCCAAGTGAAGTAACAGAAGAAGGGGCTTCGGAGCTCTGTGGTAGAGATAGTCCTTGATTACGGGTCACAATGGAGCCCCAACTTGATGTCATTAGGTGAGTCTTGCCCCGTTTTACGACCTTTCTTGCCACGGTTGTTAAGTGAATCGCCACAGTTGATAAGTTAGTCAGCCGGTCACTAAGCAAATCGAGCTCCCCCCCCCTTAACTGTGCTGGTCCGAAGGTCGCAAGAGAGGATCACACGATCCCCGGGAAATAGCAATGGTTGTAAAACTGAACCAGTGGCCCAGGATTTGAATTTAAATCACATGATCGCGAGTGAACGGATGTAAGTCGTAACTGTGAAAAATGGTCATAAGTCACCTTTTTTTCTGGGCCGTTGCAACTTGGAACAGTCACTAAATGAACCATTGTATATGGGCTCACTGGGGAAAGCTTTTCTTGAAGCTGTGGGAACTGGAGGTTTAAGAAGATGCACGTTTTATAAAACGAGAATGAAGGAAGTTTGATGGACAAGGAAGCGGCCACACATCGAACGGAGGAATAAACTTGGTTGACTCTTATCTTCGTCAGGAATGAGAACCAAAAGGCCAAACCAATATTTGAAGAAGCCACGACTTCCTTGAGAAGGTGGCAAAAACCAGAAGGTTAGGATCGGATCAAGTTCAGGAGAACCTCAAAAAAAAAAAAGGACTTTCAAGAACATAACGCAGTTTACGAAGAGGTCCTGTAGACGTGGCATGGTTTGCCAGAAGTGCAACTGAGGGGCATGGCCGTAAAGTCAGAAGCCTTAATCGAATTCAAACTTCAGGGTAGAGTTGGAAGGGACCTCAGAGGTCTTCTAGTCCAGCCCCCTGCTCAAGGAGGAGATCCTTAGAAGATCATAGAATTCAGAGAGTTGAAAGGGACCTTGGAGCAGTTGCAGACTCCAAGACCTCCAAGGTCCCTTCCCACTCTGTCCTTCTATGATTCTGTAAGGGTCTCTGCTCGAGCAGGGGGTTGGACTAGAGGACCTCCGAGGTCCCTTCCAGCTGTTATTATATGGTTCTGTAAGATTCCTCTCCTCCTTGCATTTCTTTTGATCCTTCTTCTTTGTCCTCAAAAGGAACAACATTGTACGTAGGAAGGTAGTAAGTGAATCAAAGCTTGGTGCGTCACAGAGAAAGTACGGAAGCAGATACCCAAAGCAAACATCTCATTATCTCTTCACCTGAAGGTTTGGAGTCCAGCAGGACATCCCTCCAAGTGGCTAATCATTGGCCAGAGACTGAAGGCCGTTGCTCGGCCTTATGCTAACAATCCAGATGTGTCCACAATACCCCGTTAACGGGAAACCAGAAGTCAAAGTCCAGCGACGGAGCGTAGACAACTCGGCGGGTTCTCAACTCAAGCGATCCTGCCTCGAATCTTGTGGAGAAAGACGGCCATGAAGAAGCTTTGGTTGATCTCGGCCTTCCTCTTGGCTTTGGTGGTTGAGACGGCGGTCAGCGTTCCAGTGAGTCCACACTGCCCGTGGTTAATGGGGTCGGCTGCGTGGGTCAGCTTAGAAGACGTTTCTTGTGGGTTAGGATTTAGGGTTAGGGGGCTCTTCCTCAGTGGTTTCCCTGCAGACATTTCATGATAGCAATAGCAGTAGACTTATATACCGCTTCATAGGCCTTTCAGGCCTCTCTAAGCGGTTTACAGAGAGTCAGCATATTGCCCCCAATAATCTGGGTCCTCATTTTACCCACCTCGGAAGGATGGAAGGCTGAGTCAACCCTGAGCCGGTGAGATTTGAACCGCTGACCTGCTGATCTAGCAGTAGCCTGCAGTGCTGCATTTAACCACTGCGCCACCTTGGCTCTTGACCCAACTAGGGCTCATGACCCAACTAGGGAACATCATCAGTGCTTGGAGGGAAGGTGAGAAGGAGGAGGATGGGGAGGAGGGATGTGGGATCCTTGGAGGTCTCTGAGCTTGGTGGTTGTCTTGTAGACATTTCACGACCCAACTTGGGGATATCATCAGCGCTAGAAGGGAGTGGGGTTTTTGGAGAGAAGGAGGAGAAAACAAGGAAAGGAAGAGGAGGAGGAAGGATGGATGGATGGACGGAGGGCAAAAGGAGGAACGGAGGGAGAGAGGAAGAGAGGATTGGAGGGAGGGAGGAAGAAGAGAGGAAAAAGAAAGAAAAGGGAAGGAAACAGTGGAGGTGGATGGAAGAAAGAAAGGAGGAAGTAAAAAGAAACGGGATAGGAGCGATGGAAGGAACACAGAAAAGAAAGAGAAAAAGAAAGAAAAAGGAAGGAAACGGGAAATGTGGAAGGAAAGAAAGAAGGAGGGAAATAGAAAGGGAGGGAAGATGCAAGGCAGAAGAAGGAAGGAAGGAAGGAAGGAAGGAAGGAAGGAAGGAAGGAAGGAAGGAAGGAAGGAAAAAGAAAGGGGACGGAACGAAGGAAAGAAAGAAGGACTGGGCAATCCTTGGTGTTCTCTTGAGCTTGCTGGTTTCCTTCCAGAAATTTCATGACCGATCTAGGTAACATCATCAGTGCTAGAAAGGAGTCGAGTGGGTGGAGAGGAGGAGGAGGAGGAGGAGGAGGAGGAGGAGGAGGAGGAGGAGGAGGAGGAGGAGGAGGAGGAGGAGGAGGACGACGACTGTGGGGTCCTTGATGCTCTCTGAGCTGGGTTGTTTTCTTGCAGACATTTCATGACCCAACTATGTAACAACATCAGGGCTAGAAGACAGGGAGGTTGTTTCCTACCTGGACTGATCTGGAATGGGTTTAGTGGGCTCTGCTAATCTCAGTCTGAAGAGATGATGGGTATTGTAGTCAGACAGCCGGATTGGAACAGGCTGCCTTAACCTGAAAAGTTTCTCCAGCCGGCTGGTAAGGAGGGGTGTTTTTTCTTTTTTGCAGAGACCTCGCTGCGGTCGTTACGGATGTTACTCCTCCATCGCACTTGGAATACCGCTTGACAAGGTAGAACCAGTGGTGGGTTTCAATTTTTTTTAGAACTATTGTGTAGGTGTGGCCCGTTTTGTGGGAGTGGCTCAGCGGTCATGTGACCATGTAGGCGTGGCCAATTTGAAAAATGTGCTGAAACTCACTTAACAACACTTTTGCTTAGTAACCAAAATTTTGGACTCAATTGTGGTCATAAGTCCTCTCTTTTTTCTTTCTTTCTTTCTTTCTTTCTTTCTTTCTTTCTCTTTCTTTCTTTCTCTCTCTCTCTTTCTCTCTCTCTCTCCTTTCTTCCTTCCTTTTGCATCTCTCTCTCTCCCTTTCTCTTTCTTTCATCTCCCTCTCCCACTTTCTTTTTCTTTCTCTCTCTCTCTCTCTCTCTCTCAGTTTGTCTCTCACTCTCTGTGTGGCTCTTTGCCTCTATCTCCCTCCCTCCCTCCCTCTGTCTCTCTCTCTGTCATTCTCTCTGTGTGTCTCTCTGTGTGTCTGTGCGTCTGTCTCTCTCTGTCTCTCCCTCTGTATCTCCTCCCTGCCTCTGTGTGTGTGTGTGTGTTTCTCACTCTCTGTGTGTCTGTCTGTCTGTCTGCCTGTCTCTGTCTGTCTCTCTCCCCCCCCCCTCTCTCTCTGTAAGCCGCTGTCACACCTGTCGTCCTGGAACAGGCTGAGCTGCCTGTCCTTCTTCAACACCTCCGGGGGGTGCACATCCATCGTAAAATCCATCAGGTCGTCCAAAGTAGCGGGGCTCAGCAGGACCTTGGCTGAATGCGTGCAAACGCTCAAGTCCGCTGCTCGCCACTCCACAGCTAATTGCAAAGTTCTCTCTGGAGATTCTGCCGGGTGGAGGCAGCGCTCCCCTCTCGAGCTTCTGCGAAGGGGATCTTTTTCTGCGGGAAAACCGCGCTGAATTCAGCAAACTGGGCAACGCGTGCCCATGGGCTTCTGCAGCAGCCGAAGAACAGGAGGTGAGGATTCGGCTGCTGCACAAGCCCATGGGCACGCGCTGCCCTCTTCTCTCTTATCTCCCACTCATTTCCTTTCACCATTAGTAGGCCAGATTCTTGTAGAGAGCTAAAGCTTGCAGTAAATCTTGATACTCATTTGAACTGACTGAATCTCTCGGTTTCCCCAGTGCTTGACATAACCAAAGCTCGGCAGTACAGTTAAAAAACGTAACCGGTGGCCAACAGCTTGACCTTTTTGACCTAGGAAGCCTTTTGTCTGGGACAAAATTCAGATTCTAATGGAATCCCTCAGATTCTGCAGCCACATCTCCTTGTCTCCTGGATCGCAGATGACGAAAAGGCAGTCTTTGCATCTTCTGTGTGAACCTCTGGAGACCCCTGCATCTTACATGGTCCTTAACTCTCCTTTGCTTAACGCTCCCCAATCCCCAGGCCGCAGCTCGCTATCGGGCCCCAAGTCCTGTGTAACTGGGTTGCAGAAGTGGCGGGCAAGCACGTGTGTCCTCAATTGTGTGAACTGCAAGCAAGCATGGGAGCACATGCTTCCATTTGTGCAACCATGGGTGCGTGAGTGGCATGCGTGTGTGTCCATCACTCACACAAATGAAGCTGTGCACGCTTGCCCGCCACTCGCGTGGAAGCATCCTCTCCCCCCACCTGGCCAGAAAGGTTGGGGAACTCTGGATTATTCCCCACTCTGAGCGTTTCTTATGCTGACCAAAGACATTTTGCACCTTGGGAAGGGCTGTCCCCAATTTTTGCTTTCTAACGCCTGGTTTCACCCCCAGTTGGAGGACCGACTGATACTTGACTTGGCTGAATTCCCGACTCGTCAACCTGCTATACAGGTATGTGTCAAGGTTCCAACTGACGAACCCAACCCAGCAAGCCCGCTCGAGATGATACAATCTCCGAACGCAAAATTATGTTGAGTACCTCATTTCAGCACAGCGGAAGCCAAACCAACTCTGGCTAATTCCCACGCAATCCACATACTTCGAATATAGCATTCCCCCTCCCACTATTAGAGCAGGTCACACTGTCCAATTAAAGGTCAGGGTATTGTTATGAGAAAATGCCCCTGGGGTTTGGGAAAGACCTGCGTAAGTGTCCTTGGTTCTCAGGATTCGACTTCTTAATGTCTGGAGGTTACGTTCCATTTCCCCCATCCTCTCCCTCCCACCCACCCCCCGGTTCATTGGCAAGTTGAGAAGCGAAAATGGTTGCAACAGCATAAAGTGCGCTTCAAACAAACCGGCAAAACAATTAACCAGTGGAACTGCTTGCCACCAGAACTTGTGGATGCTCCATCACTGGAGGCTTTTAAGAAGAGACTGGGCGACCATTTGTAAGGGTCACCTGCATGAGCAGGGGGTTGGACTAGAAGACCTCTGAGGTGCCTTCCAACTCTGTGACTCTGTAATTCTGTCAGGGTCTCCTACTTGAGCAGGAGGTCGCACTAGATGAGCTCCAAGGTCCCTTCCAGCTCTATTCAGCATCTTGGTATGCAACTCCCTCTATCTTCTCCCAGCTGGATGACCCTGAGGCAGCATCGAGAGAAGGTGCAGTCTCTACTTTCAATTCCCCAAGCGTGTCTCTCCTCATGTTTAACTGTTTAACTGTTTATTTCATTTGTATGCCGCCCTCATCCTCCCTCCATAGTCCTGGCCTCTGGGCTATGGACCAAAGAGAGAGTGTTGGTGGCATCTGTCGTTGCCTGAGAGCGTAGGATAGAAACCCAAAAGTGAGAGCTGACAGATAGATCAGGGGCTGCTCAAGTGCCCCTCCGTTCTCCAGGAGAGCAGTTCTTAATTGGCGTCTGCCCTCTCAATCCATCCATCAGAATAGAGCTGGAAGGGATCTTGGAGGTCTTCTAGTCCAGCCCACTGCCCAAGCAGGAGACCCGATACCATTGCAGGCAAGTGACTGACCAGTCTCTTCTTCCAAACCTCCCGTTGATGGAGCACCCACAACCTCTGGTTGTTAGCGTTCCAAGTATCATGCAGAATTAAATCAGAGTCCAAGGCAAAACAACCCTTAAAGTTCCAATTTAATAAGTCAGACATCTTGGCACATCTGTGGAATCCCAATTCTGAAAGTTACCTAGGATTCCTACCCAGTTGAAAGTTCGTGATCTTGTCCCCACACCCACAAATCCATCCCATGGTCCCATCTTCTTCTTCCACGCTGGCATCTCCACCCAGCTGGTTCCGGTCAGGTGTAAAAGTGCAGAGACAAAAGATGACCTTGGGCTTCTAGGAAAGAATGACAAAAATGACATTCCACAATCCTACTCCTTCCTATTCCCCCCTCCGAACTACTACACTAAGGAAACAGCATAAGGCAATAAGAGAGAGAGGGTGACAGGCCAAAGATCCTAAAAGGGATATAACTGCAGGCCTGACAGTGGTGGCAAGCGGTTCCACCGGATAATTGTCCTCCCGGTAAGAGGTTTCTTCTCAATTCCAGGTTGCTTCTCTCCTGGATGAGTTTCCAT
>NC_045558.1:1407282-1442282 GCF_009769535.1 Thamnophis elegans | reverse complement strand
TCGAAGAGCTTAAACATCGTCAGTTACAGTTCAGATGGGATGCATCAGTTGGGCTAACATTCATCTTTGAGGGGCAAAGATACCGTCTTAAATCAGTATGGGAAGCTCGAGATTTTTACCATAATATCCTGAAGGCCGGACATCCCGTCCCACCTGGACCTAGAGAAAGAGAACAAGGAGAAGAGAGACAGCAAACTACACAACTATCAACAAGGATGGATCATCTTTCTCTCTCAGAAGTACAAGGAGCCAAAGAACAAAGACAAAACCGTGTGATTACCAGACGAATGGATCAACAATTAAAAAAACAACAAGGGAGGGAGTTTTGACGAGGGGTGTTAGATTTTAATGTAATATGATTGCACATGTATACTGTCTTCTCTTATTTTTTCTTTAAAACTAGGCTATGTTAAGTATATTGTTATGGAAGTATAAATACCATCAACATAGATTGGAGTTTCTCAGAAGCGGAAATACACCAATGAGAGGAAGAGTGGGAAACCGAAGGGAGACGAAAGACGGGAAGAGAGGGATAGGAGAGAGGGTAAGGGGGGAAGATGAGGAGGATAAGGAGGAGTGGAATGTAGAGAGAGGAGAAAGGAAGGGGAAGTAGAGTAGGAAAGGATGCTGGATGGAAGAAAGGAGGTAGGAGAGAGGTAGAAGAAAGAGGTGTATGGAGAGCAGAAGAGCTAATAATGGGTTTTTATATTTTTGGGTGTTGATGGCAAGAGGAACTGATGTAATTGCTATTTAATACAATAGGATAGTGGTTATGTAATAGTATACATGTGATTGTATTTTATGAAAATGAAAATAAAAAAGTATATTTGAAGACTGTGGTGAGTGGGGCTGGGCGTTTTGGGGGCAACGCTGCTCCTCCCACGGTTCTTTGGAGGGTGGCAACCTGGGGAACTGGTAGGGCGTGGATTTTGGGGTGGAACCGGGCATCAGGGATGGGTAGCTGGACTCCAAAGTTGGCAGTTCTTGGACTGAAGGGGTCCTTGGGGCGCTCTGAGCATGGTGGTTTTCTTGCAGACGTCTCGTGACCCAACTAGCTAACATCACAGTGCTAGAAGGGCGAGGGGTTTGTTCTTATTTTCATATACTTCCACTCGGGTCCTCTCACTGTGGTTTGGGAATGGTGGCTCTCCGGCTCTCAAATCCTGGTAGGACCCTGTGAGCATCTCCTCCCCCTTCCTTTGATCCCCCCAGAGTCTTCCGCAGAAGAAGACAGAAAAAGGCGCCCCCTGCCAGGCGAGAGAAGCCGGTGCCTATGGACCCCCCCCCTTTCCTGGTGCATTCGCAGACTCCAATTTTTGTAGCATAATGACTGAGGAGACCGGTCTACTAACAACGGAATGGTTTATTCAACAGAAACTTAGTCAAGTAACAGGCAACGAAACCCCCTGCCTGACAGCTATTTATACAGCGAGCTGCCAGACAGGGAACCAATGGGCGTACAGGGTTTCTCCTGCCAAGAGGCCAGGACACAACACCAATGACCCACCCCACAGCGTGCAAAGAGGTGAGAGCTTTCAAGCTTCCCCTGGGGACTTTGCTCATCAGACAGTGCCAAACGGGCTCGCGCGACCCCTGGCTATGACGGCTATGACCGTCATAAATATGTCTGTTGGCAAGAATCCAAATTTTGATTACTTCACCAGGGGGGGGGATTTTCGCAATGTTTGTAAGTGTGAAAAACAGTCATAAGGGACTTTTTTCAGTGCCATTGCAACTTCCAATGGTCAGTAAATGAACCGTTATAACTTGAGGACCAGCTGTCAATCAATAATGCAGGGCTTAATTTTGGCCAAGCTCTCGTGTCGCCTTAAACCATGGTTCGCTTTCACTGCTGCAACGGTCGTAAGTGTGGAAACTGGTCCTAGGTCCCTTTTTTCAGGGCTGCTGTAACTTCAGACAGTCACTAAATGAATTATTGTAAGTCGAGGACTACCTATAAATCAACAATGCTGGGCTTAATCTTGGCCAAGCACTTGTGTTGCATTAAACCATGGCAAGAAAGGTTGTAAAAGGGGGCAAAACTCAGTTAACAACTGTCTCAATTAGCCACACAAATTGTCGGTTGATTGTGGTCATAAGTCAAGGACTACCTGTAATCCTCATACAGGCAGCCCTCAGCTTACAATGGTTCACTTAGTGACCATTTAAAGTTACAACGGCTCTGAAAAAAATGACCTTTTTTCACACTTACGACCATTGTGGCATCCCCGTGGTCGTGTGATCAAAACTGAGATACTTGGCAATCGACTCACATTTATGATGGTCGCAGCCTCCCGGAGTTCCACGATCCCATTTTGCGACCTTCCGATGAGCAAAATCAACAGGGAAGCCAGATTCAGTTAATGACCATGTGCCTAACTTTAATAATTGTGGTGATTCACTGAATGATGGTGGTGAGAAACTCACTCAACAACCCAGACTAGAGGACCTCCAAGGGCCCTTCCCTTCTATGATTCTGTAAGGGTCTCTGCTCAAGCAGGGGATTGGACTAGAGGACCACCGAGGTCCCTTCCAGCTGTTATGATATGGTTCTCTAAGGTTCCTCTCCTCCCTTGCATTTCTCTGATCCTTCTTCTTTGTCCTCAAAAGGAGCAACATTGTAGGTAGGAAAGTAGTAAGTGAATCAAGGCTTGGTGCGTCAGTGAGAAAGTGCGGAAGCAGATATCCAAAGCAAACATCTCATTATCTCTTCACCTGAAGGTTTGGGGTCCAGCAGGACATCCCTCCAAGTGGGTAATCATTGGCCAGAGACTGAAGGCCGTTGCTCGGCCTTATGCTAACAATCCAGATGTGTCCACAATACCCCGTTAACGGGAAACCAGAAGTCAAAGTCCAGCCACAGAGCGTAGACAACTCGGCGGGTTCTCAATTCAAGTGCTCCTGCCTTGAATCTTGTGGAGAAAGACGGCCATGAAGAAGCTTTGGTTGATCTCGGCCTTCCTCTTGGCTTTGGTGGTTGAGACAGCGGTCAGCATTCCAGTGAGTCCACACTGCCTGTGGTTAACGGGGTCGGCTGGGTGGGTCAGCTTAGAAGATGTTTCTTGTGGGTTAGGATTTAGGGTTAGGGGGCTCTTCCTCAGTGGTTTCCCTGCAGATGTTTCATGACCCAACTAGGGAACAGCATCAGGGCTAGAAGGGAGTGGGGTTTGCGAAGAGGAGAAGCAGGAGGAGGAAGAGGAAAAAGACGCTGGTTTTCCTTCCTCTGTTTTCAACTGCCCGAGGGCTAGCAAAACAATCTGAAAGCAAAACCAAAGGAGAAACGTTTCCCCTTTTGCATTTGAGCATGGAAGAAGGAGAAAGGGAGAGAAGAAAGACAAAGAAAAAGATGGGAAGAGAGCAAGGAAGGAAAAATAAGGAGTGGGGGGAGGAAGAAGAAAGGAGGGGGGAATGAAAAAGAAGAGAAGAGAAGAGAAGGAAGGAAGTGTTGTGGCCCACCAGCAACCAGCAGAACTGGCAGCAGATTCGGAGAGTGAGGAGGTTGGGGAGGAACATGGGCCAGTCCTGGAGTCTTGGGAAGGCTCAGATGAGGGCTCTGTGTTGGAGGCAGAGAGGGGGCTAGAGCCGTCTGACAGTTATCAGCTGCCTTCGGAGTCGGAGATCAGTGGGGTAGAAGAACAGCTGGAGCCTGTTCCCAATGTGCACATGCGCAGAGCTGCCAGGAGAAGGGAACAGTTAAGGAACAAGGGCCGACTCGGGAGTAAAGGTTCGGGGGATGGTGAATGCCCTCTCTCATAGGGAATAAAGAGGAGCGAAAGGGGCGTGGAGTTTCCAGGAGGCAATTAGTTCAATTCATGAGGGTGAAGATCTGCTCCTGAGTTCTTGCCAAGTAATTGCTGCTATAGCCTGGCGTTTGGAAGATATCGGCATGGCAGCTCTCCAAGCCCGATCAAGGTCTGTAGTTATGAAATCTCTTGAAAGACTGTCGGCTGAGACTTTGCTGGAGAGGAATTCCCTTTAAACTAAATGATCTTGGGAGGCCTAGGTCAGAACAGGAAGGAAGAAAAGGAAGGAAGGAAGGAAGGAAGGAAGGAAGGAAGGAAGGAAGGAAGGATTGAAGGAGGGAGGGAGGGAGGCAAGAAGATGATAATGAGAGTTAGGGAGGGTGTGAGGGAAGTCCTGTCTTAACCTGGACACCACAGGTGCCCCAGACACAAGTGATGTGTAGCTTGCCACGCCACCCTGGCCGCACCCACACCCACCTTGTTCCTCCCCCTCCTCCCCCGCGGTCAATCGCAGCCCTCAATAAATCGAGTTTGACACCCCTGCCGTATCTGTTCCGTCTCGGTGGAACATAACTTGTGTCTTCCGAGGTCCTTCACTCTTTGTCGCTTAGCCTCCCCTCGCGGGCTACTTGGAGACCTGGCCCCAAAGCCCATGGGGCTGCCCTCTGACCCAGAGCTTGGGAAACCACACACATCTGAACTTGTTGCCTTTTTCACTTGTTAGAAGGGTAGATTTAGCAAAGAGGGGGATCTTCCCGTGTTTCTTTCTGCTCCCAATTTCCTAATTCAGCTCGATCCCAAGTGCTGGTCTGTAGCTGTTACTGCCAGGCGGCCATTTTGTTACAGTTGCACTAACGGGAATTCTTTTGCCGTGAATTTCAGGGGCGATCCAGGACACCTGAGGTACTCCGTCAAAGTTGTCCTGGTTACTTGCTGATTTTTCATGTCAACAAGCCATTTTCAGGGAGACGATGGGGTCCTCGGTGGTCTCTGAGAGTGTGCGGGAGGGGATTCCCTTTCATGAGCCAACAGGGAACATCATCGGTGCTAGGAGGGAAGGGGAGAAGGAGGAGGATGGGGAGGAGGAATGTGGGATCCTTGGGGGGTCTCTGAGCTTGGTGGTTGTCTTGTAGACATTTCACGACCCAACTTGGGGATATCATCAGCGCTAGAAGGGAGTGGGGTTTTTGGAGAGGAGGAGGAGAAAACAGGGAAAGGAAGGAGGAAGGATGGATGGATGGACGGAGGGCAAAAGGAGGAAGGGAGGGAGAGAGGAAGAGAGGATGGGAGGGAGGGAGGAAGAAGAGAGGAAAAAGAAAGAAAAAAGGAAGGAAAGAGTGGAGGTGGATGGAAGAAAGAAAGGAGGAAGTAAAAAGAAAGGGGATAGGAGCGATGGAAGGAACCCAGAGAAAAGAAAGAGAAAAAGGAAGAAAAAGGAAGGAAACAGGGCAAATGTGGAAGGAAGGAAAGAAAGAAAGAAGGAAATAGAAAGGGAGGGAGGATGCAAGGCAGAAGAAGGAAGCAAGGAAGGAAGGAAGGAAGGAAGGAAGGAAGGAAGGAAGGAAGGAAGGAAGGAAGGAAAAAGAAAGGGGATGGAACGAAGGAAAGAAAGAAGGACTGGGCAATCCTTGGTGTTCTCTTGAGCTTGCTGGTTTCCTTCCAGAAATTTCATGACCGATCTAGGTAACATCATCAGTGCTAGAAAGGAGTCGAGTGTGTGGAGAGGAGGAGGAGGAGGAGGAGGAGGAGGAGGAGGAGGAGGAGGAGGAGGAGGAGGAGGAGGAGGAGGAGGAGGAGGACGACGACGACTGTGGGGTCCTTGATGCTCTCTGAGCTGGGTTGTTTTCTTTCAGACATTTCATGACCCAACTATGTAACAACATCAGGGCTAGAAGACAGGGAGGTTGTTTCCTACCTGGACTGATCTGGAATGGGTTTAGTGGGCTCTGCTAATCTCAGTCTGAAGAGATGATGGGTATTGTAGTCAGACAGCCGGATTGGAACAGGCTGCCTTAACCTGAAAAGTTTCTCCAGTCGGCTGGTAAAGAGGGGTGTTTTTCCTTTTTGCAGAGACGTCGCTGTGGTCGTCCCGGATGTTACTCCTCCATCGCAGATGCAAAACCGGTTGACCAGGTAGAACCAGTGGTGGGTTTCAATTTTTTTTAGAACTATTCTGTAGGTGTGGCCTGTTTTGTGGGAGTGGCTCAGCGGTCATGTGACCATGTAGGCGTGGCCAATTTGAAAAATGTGCTGAAACTCACTTAACAACACTTTTGCTTAGTAACCAAAATTTGGGACTCAAATGTGGTCATAAGTCCTCTCCTTTTTTTCTTTCTTTCTTTCTTTCTTTCTTTCTTTCTTTCTTTCTTTCTTTCTTTCTTTCTTTCTTTCTCTCTCTCTCTCTCTCTCTCTCTCTCCTTTCTTCCTTCCTTTTGTTTGTGTCTCTCTCTCTCCCTTTATCTTTCTTTCATCTCCCTCTCCCACTTTCTTTTTCTTTCTTTTCTCTCTCTCTCTCTCTCTCTCTCTCTCTCTCTCTCTTTCTCTCTCTCTCTCTGTTTGTCTCTCACTCTGTGTGGCTCTTTGCCTCTATCTCCCTCCCTCCCTCTGTGTCTCTCTCTGTCATTCTCTGTGTGTGTCTGTCTCTGTGTCTGTGTGTCTGTCTCTCTCTGTCTCTCCCTCTGTATCTCCTCCCTGCCTCTGTGTATGTATGTGTGTGTGTTTCTCACTGTGTGTGTGTCTCTCTGTCTGTCTGTCTGTCCGTCTGTCTCTGTCTCTCTTCCCCCCCCCCCTCTCTGTCTGTAAGCCGCTGTCACACCTGTCGTCCTGGATCAGGCTGAGCTGCCTGTCCTTCTCCAACACCTCCTGGGGGGTGCACATCCATCGTAAAATCCATTGGGTCGTCCAAAGTAGCGGGGCTCAGCAGGACCTTGGCTGAATGCGTGCAAACGCTCAAGTCCGCTGCTCGCCACTCCACAACTAGTTGCAAAGTTCTCTCTGGAGATTCTGCCAGGCAGAGGCAGCGATCCCCTCTCAAGCTTCCGTGAAGGGGATCTTTTTCTGCGGGAGGGAGCCTGGAATTTCCCCGCCGAAGTAGAAGGGGAGGCTTTCAAGCTAGTCTGATCCTGCTTGAAAAGGCTGCTGTGACGGAGCAAAGGGTTCCCTGGCTGAGGATTCCCTCCTTCAGTGTGTCTCTGGAATCCCCCCCCCCTTTTTTTACAGAAGGAAAAGGTCTTTTGACTGGACAGCTCGACAGGATCAAGGCCGTTCTGCTCCTCTGTTGCACTGCCCTCCTCTCTCTGATAGCTGCCTGGTTAAAAAGGAGGAGGAGCCCACCTGAGAGACCGCCTCCTGCCATTTACCTCCCAGAGACCAATAAGATCACACAGATTAGGCCTCCTCCAGGTTCCATCTGCCGGTCAATGTCGGTTGGCGACTCCCCGGGGGAGGGCCTTCTCTGTAGCTGCTCCGGACCTATGGAACAATCTCCCCGTAGAGATCTGGACCCTTACTACTCTTCCGGCCTTCCGCAAAGCGATTAAGACCTGGCTGTTCCGGCAGGCCTGGGGCTGTTGATTTTATCCAGACCCACTCTAAGCGGTATGCATGATGTGTAATTTTAATGTTTGTTTCTTTTAATTTTTATATACGTCCCCCCGTTTTTATCTGTAAGCCGCCCAGAGTCTCTAGGGAGTGGGCGGCATACAAATGCTAACAAACCTTAAACCTTAAGCCTGAGCCAAGGTGGCGCAGTGGTTAAATGCAGCACTGCAAGCTGACTGCTAGATCAGCAGTTCAGCGGTTCAAATCTCACCGGCTCAGGGTTGACTCAGCCTTCCATCCTTCCGAGGTGGGTAAAATGAGGACCCGGATTGTTGTTGGGGGCTGACTCTGTAAACCGCTTAGAGAGGGCTGAAAGCCCTATGAAGCGGTATATAAGTCTACTGTTATTGCTATTGCTATTGCTTAAACCATCCAGGAAGATGAAGAACGCGAGTGGGATCCCTATCGCCGTGGATGGGCTTTGGACCAGCGGAGCCTCCTCTTCCTCCTTTTTAACCAGGCGATCTTCAGCTGCAGCATAACTGCACAGGCCCACTTCTCTCTCATAGCCGCCAGGTTTAAAAGGAGGAGGCTGCTCCGCTGGAACCCCCTCGCATTCCTCGTCTTCCCGGATGGGCTCCTCCTCCTTTTGAACCAGGCGGCTATCAGAGAGAAGAGGGCAGCGGCCGAATCCTCGCCTCCTGTTCTTCGGCTGCTGCACAAGCCCAAGGGCACGCGTTGCCCAGTTTGCTGAATTCGGCGCGGCTTCAGAGAAAGAGCGTGCGAGAAAGCCGCCCCCCATCCCCGCAGCCTGAATGTTTGAATGAAGGAGGCTGCAGGCTCCCTTGTCCTCAGCTATGCGATTTCCTTTCATTCTCTGCTGCCGAGTGAATGAGACGGAGGGAGAACGAAAGGAGATCGCGTCGGGTGGGGGAAGCGAACCAAGCATTCCGGTACATTCCACCACCGGAGGAAGGGGTTCTAAAACGTACGCTCAATTTCATGAACGGGTTCTAGCGTACCGGTTAGGACAGTCTGAAACCCAGCCCTGCACTGCAACCAAACTGACCTGGAACGCGGATCTTTCCTCGCCACTTTATGAGGTTGGGCCCGGACTTGCTTTCTGAGCACGGGGCTACTGGCGGTAGTTTGCACGGAAGCCCGGTGAAGTCCTTAGCTAGCAGGCAGGTTCTAGGACGCGTGCCGCCACCAACGGACCTTCCCGAAGTCGCTTTTTTGAGCACGGGGAAAACGGATGGTATTTTGTCCCTTCTGTCCCCATTTTGCTCAGAAAAGCAACTCCGGGAAGGTCCTTTGGTGGCGGCAGGCATCCTAGAACCTGCCTGCTAGCAAAGAACCTTCCTGAAGTCGCTTTTTTGAGCAACGGGGAGCGAGAAGGGACAAAATACCGTCTAGCCGGGATGGGTATACAGGGCTGGGGGCAGGGCGGGCTTAATTCTGGGTCCGGTGACCAACCGGTTCACGAGAACCGGTGGGGACCGGCAGCAACACACCCCTGAGCAGAACCATTCTGGATCCTGCCGATGAGGCTGGGGTTTGCCTCGGGAGCGTAGGATCCATTCCCTGGGATCGAGTCTAGGGCACAGGGATTGAATGCAGATTGAATCTGCATGGGATGAACACCGTCGAATTCGGCTGGTACCCCAATTCTGAAAGGATGACTTTGCCTTACAAAATCACCCCCTTCTCCCCATAACCCTGCGATTTTGGGGCAAGGGTGTCTACAGTGATTGGTTAAAAAAGAAAGTCACAACAGTGGTGCAACCTGTAGAAGATGACCCGGGTGAGCCCAAAGGAGGGGTCAAAAATGTCATCAGTTACGAGTCCCTGCACAGATAATTCCAGCCTGCCTTGAATTCCTTCTATTCTTATCTCCCACTCATTTCCTTTCACCATTAGTAGGCCAGATTCTTGTAGAGAGCTTAAGCTTGCAGTAAATCTTGATCCTCATTTGAACTGACTGAATCTCTCGGTTTCCCCAGTGCTTGACATAACCAAAGCTCGGCAGTGCAGTTAAAAAACGTAACCGGCGGCCAACAGCTTGACCTTTTTGACCTAGGAAGCCTTTTGTCTGGGACAAAATTCAGATTCTAATGGAATCCCTCAGATTCTGCAGCCACATCTCCTTGTCTCCTGGATCGCAGATGACGAAAAGGCAGTCTTTGCATCTTCTGTGTGAACCTCTGGAGACCCCTGCATCTTACATGGTCCTTAACTCTCCTTTGCTTAACGCTCCCCAATCCCCAGGCCGCAACTCGCTATCGGGGCCCAAGCCCTGTGTAACTGGGTTGCAGAAGTGTGTGCATCCTCAATTGCGTGAGGAGCAAGCAAGCATGGGAGTACATGCTCCATTTGTGCAAACATGGGTGCGCGAGTGGCATGCATATGTGTCCATCACTCACACAAATGAAGCTTGGAGTCTTCCGAGAGTGGGCAGCATACAAACTAATAAATAATAAAAAGCTGTGCACGCTTGCCCGCCACTCGCATGGAAGCATCCTCTCCCCCCACCTGGCCAGAAAGGTTGGGGAACTCTGGCTTATTCCCCACTCTGAGCGTTTCTTATGCTGAGCAAAGACATTTTGCACCTTGGGAGGGGGGGCTGTCCCCAAGTTCTGCCTTCTAACGCCTGGTTTTCCCCCCAGTTGGACATCCCACTGATAGATGACTTGGCCGAATTCCCGACTCCTCGACCTGCTCTTGAGGTATGTGTCAAGGTTCCAACTGACGAACCCAACCCAGCAAGCCCGCTCGAGATGATACAATCTCCGAACACAAAATTATGATGAGTACCTCATTTCAGCCCGGCGGAAGCCAAACCAACTCTGGCTAATTCCCACGCAATCCACATACTTCGAATATAGCATTCCCCCTCCCACTATTAGCGCAGGTCACACTGTCCAATTAAAGGTCAGGGTATTGTTATGAGAAAAGGCCCCTGGTGTTTGGGAAAGACCTGCGTAAGTGTCCTTGGTTCTCAGGATTCGTCTTCTTGATGTCTGTAGGTTACGTTCCATTTCCCCCATTCCTCTCCCCCCCCCCGGTTCATTGGCAAGTTGAGAAGCGAAAGTGGTTGCAACAGCATAAAGTGCACTTCAAACAAACCGGCAAAACAATCAACCAGTGGAACTGCTTGCCACCAGAACTTGTGGATGCTCCATCACTGGAGGCTTTTAAGAAGAGACTGGGCAACCATTTGTAAGGGTCACCTACATGAGCAGGGGGTTGGACTAGAAGACCTCCGAGGGCCCTTCCAACTCTGTAATTCTGTCAGGGTCTCCTGCTTGAGCAGGAGATCGCACTAGATGAGCTCCAAGGTCCCTTCCAGCTCTATTCAGCAGCTTGGTATGCAACTCCCTCTTTCTTCTCCCAGCTGGATGACCCTGAGGCAGCATCGAGAGAAGGTGCAGTCTCTACTTTCGATTCCCCAAGCGTGTCTCTCCTCATCCTCCCTCCGTAGTCCTGGCCTCTGGGCTATGGACCAAAGAGAGATTGTTGGTGGCATCTGTCGTTGCCTGAGAGTGTAGGATAGAAACCCTAAAGTGAGAGCTAACAGATCAGGGGCTGCTCAAGTGCCCCTCCGTTCTCCAGGAGAGCAGTTCTTAATTAACATGGCGTCTGCCTTCCCAATCCATCCATCAGAAAAGAGCTGGAAGGGATCTTGGAGGTCTTCTAGTCTAGCCCACTGCTCAAGCAGGAGACCCAATACCATTGCAGGGAAGTGACTGACCAGTCTCTTCTTCCAAACCTCCCGTTGATGGAGCACCCACAACCTCTGGTTGTTAGCGTTCCAAGTATCATGCAGAATTAAATCAGAGTCCAAGGCAAAACAACCCTTAAAGTTCCAATTTAATAAGTCAGACATCTTGGCACATCTGTGGAACCCCAATTCTGAAAGTTACCTAGGATTCCCACCCAGTTGAAAGTTCGTGATCTTGTCCCCAGACCCACAAATCCATCACATGGTCCAATCTTCTTCTTCCATGCTGGCATCTCCACCCAGCTGGCTCCGGTCAGGTGTAAAAGTGCAGAGACAAAAGATGACCTTGGGCTTCTAGGAAAGAATGACAAAAATGACATTCCACAATCCTACTCCTTCCTATTCCCCCCTCCCAATTACTACACTAAGGAAACAGCATAAGGCAATAAGAGAGAGAGGGTGTGGAAGGCCAAAGATCCTAAAAGGGATATAACTGCAGGCCTGACAGTGGTGGCAAGCGGTTCCACCGGATAATTGTCCTCCCAGGTTGCTCCTCTCCTGGATGAGTTTCCACTTGTCACTTCTCATCTTGCCTTCTGGTCCTTAGGACAATGACTTCCCCCTCTTCTTTGGGGCACCCCCCCTCCCCAAATACTGGAATGCTGCTATAGTGTCCTTCTTTTCTCCAATCTGGTGAAGTCGCAGCCTTTCTCCCGGTTGGGAGATTTCCTTAGTGTCCTCTCCTTCCACAGATCCCAAGTGTCGAAGAATTGCTGTCATACCTTCGGCAACTGCTCCCGCTTTTGAAGGTATGTTTGGGATTGAAGAGGTTCCGGGTTGGGTGGGGTGACTCGGCGCGCAACAAGTCGCACAGCCTAACTCGACATGGGGAGAACTTGGAACCCAGAAGTTCCTTGCCTCCTGCTTTGGCTCTGGGGAGGGTGGTGTAGAGGTGGTATTCAGCCGGTTCAGACTGGTTCACCCAAATTGGTGGTGGAAATCGTGGCTGGGCTCTATGTGGTCCTTTTTAGAAGGGCCTCTCCTTCCTCTGTGCAGAAAAGTCCCCAAACTCGGAATGGAGTGTGTGGGTGTTTGCGCGTGCTTGGCTGTCGGTAGTTTGGTGGGGCGCCGAGTTGTTTCCACATCGAGTTAGCCAGTACGATTTGTTCCGTACTGACCCTGCCGCGCCGAGTCAGCAGGTCCAAACCAGCTGCATCCACCAGACGACGCACCCGCCAGACAACGGCCGCGTGGCTGTGCCGAGTCAACCGTGCTGAGTCAGTAGCACTCAGCCAGATGCGCCAAGCTGGTCACACTTACCCAGTCATGCCCACTTGGCCGCCGCGACTCTTCCCCTTCCATTCCCTGCTAACCAACCCCACACCCGGCATTTTGATCTCCCCTTCTGCAGATTGGTGGTGTTGCTACTGAGGATGGCGAAGACGCGATTTGATGCGTGTCGATTCCGGCACACAAGTACGTCAAAGAGCCGAAGAGGTGTAGAAGGGTTTCGGGATGGGTTTGCGGGGATTCAAAGGAATTTCTTTTTATAAAAAGAGATAGTAATTTGATTCAACGTTGAAATTGAAAAGGTAAAAGCTAATGCAAAAAATTTAAAAATATGAAAAGAATACAAGGAAAAAACAGAAGGTGCAGAGAAGAAGAAAGAACAAATAGAGAAAGAAAGAGAGGAAGAAAGGAAATAGAAAAGAAAGAAACAAGACTATTGATTTATTGATTTATATATTTGCTTTTATTGATTTTCTGATTTATTGATTTTCTGATTTATTGATTTACGGATTTATTGATTTACTGATTTATTGAATTACGGATTTACTGATATATTTATAAAATATATTGGCTGACCATCTTACCTCAGAAAAACCCTGGGCGGCTTACAATAATGAAAGATAAAAACTGAAGATAGTAAGGAAAATGGAAAAGAAATATATTTTTAAAAGTCTTTCTGTCTTTCTGTCTTTCTGTCTTTCTTTCTGTCTGTCTGTCTATCTATCTCTTCAGTAATTTATCATCAATCATTTAATATCCATCTATATTTATCCATCCATCTATCCATCATCTACCTCTCTCTATCCTATCTACATATCACATCTATCTATCTATCTATCTATCTATCTATCTATCTATCTATCTATCTATCTATCATCTATCTATCTATCTATCTATCTATCTTCTATCTGTCTGTCTGTGTCTGTCTGTCTGTCTGTCTCAATAACTTATCATCAATCATTTAATATCTATCCATCTATATTTATCCATCCATCTATCCATCATCCATGTCTGTCTCTGTCCATATCTGTCTGTCTGTCTGTCTGTCTGTCTGTCTGTCTGTCTATCTATCTATCTATCTATCTATCTATCTATCTATCTATCTATCTATCATCTATCTATCTATCTATCTATCTATCTATCTATCTATCTATCTATCTATCCTGTCTGTCTGTCTGTCTGTCTGTCAGTCAATCAATCAATCAATCATCTATCTATCGGGATATGTTTGTATATAGATTATAGCAAAAGTGTAATTTTAGAGAATAACAGAGTTGGAAGGTACCTCAGAGGTCATCTAGCCCAACCCACTGCTCAAGTAGGAGACCCCAGACCAAGGGTGTCAAACTCAAGGCCTACATGGGATGCTTAAATCTGGCCGTGGGCCTGGCCTGCAAATATCAAGAGGAACCACCTGTAGCGCCTCTGCTGGCCAAAATGGATGGCGGTGGCTACGCAGTCTCTTTCTCGTGTGCTCCACAGACCCCAGTAAACATGATTTTGTAAAAGACTAATCATAAACTCAGTCACACGCTAAACCAAGATCCTTGAAGGAAGCCTTGAAGGTTGTGAGTGGTCTGGATGAGGAAGAACCCCCCTCCCCAACAGATAGACTATGCTTTGATCTGGCTGCTTTCAGGATCCCCCCCCGCCCTCAGACCCAGATCTTGACTGGTATCTTCCAACCTCTCCTTCCTTTTCCTGCAGGCTCTGGGCTCAAAGATCAGGACAAGGAATTCAACTCTGCTTCCAGAATTTTCTCCCAATAATCTGAGCGCATTCCCCATACAGGCAGTCCTCGACTTACAACAGTTCGCTTAGCAATGGCCCCGAATGACGGGACCTGTGACCCCTTTCTCACGCTTACCACTATACTCATGTGATTTGGATGCTTGGACAGCTGACCCACATTTATGACCCCGGGGTCACGCAATCCCCCCTTTTTCAACCTTTCGACCAACAAAGTCAACAGGAATTCACTTAACGACTGGGTGACTTTCTTAACCACCGCTGGGATTCCCGGTGAGAAAAAAATCGGGTAAGCGGACGAAATTCACTGAACCCGTTTCTCACTTAGCAACACGTGGGTGGGGCTCAACTGGGGTCATAAGTCGAGGACTAGCTGTATGGCGGAGTCTCCTCTTCCGGATATAAGCATGAAGACAAAAAAGACTCCACATCTCAAATCAAGATTATGCTTTTTACAATCAAACAATACTCAATGGACTGGTGCTTCTTACTACCTATAAAGCCCTCCATGGTAGTGGATCTGCGTACTTGGGAGACCGCCTTCTGCCAATTACCTCCTCTCGACCCATAAGATCCCACAGATTAGGCCTCCTCCGAGTGCCATCTGCCAGCCAGTGTCGGCTGGCAACTACGCGGAGGAGAGCCTTTTCTGTAGCAGCTCCGACCCTCTGGAACGATCTCCCCGTGGAGATTCGTACCCTCACCACCCTTCAGACCTTCCGCACAGCCCTCAAGATCTGGCTATCCCGCCAGGCCTGGGGGTAAAGATCATAGTTTGCCCCCGCCCGAATGTTGAATGAATGTTGTTTGATCTTAACTACATATTGTATTTTTATGTTATTGTACGTCTTCCCCTCCCATAAGTTGTTAGCCGCCCTGAGTCCCCTCAGGGAAAAGGGCGGCCTATAAATAAACGCAACTGAAACTGAAACTGAAACTGACTGATTTTGCAAATAAAGAATTGATATTCTGAATTTTCACCCTTTCACTTGTATCATTTACAAACATGGTTTAAATTTACTTCCTGTCCTGCTTTCATAAAGATTTTTCAGAAAAACCTGTAGAAACCCCCCTTCTCTCTCTCTCTCTCTCTCTCTCTCTCTCTCACTCACTCACTCACCCCCCCCAGAGGTAGGTTTCTCGACCCGTTCCAATCGGTTCGGTTGGAACAAGGCCGCTGGCATCCTCGCGCACATGTGCGGCATCCTCGCGCATGTGCGTGGCGCATGCACGCTCGCACATGTGCATGGTGTATGTGTGCCCGCGCGCGGCGCACACATGCATACTAGCATCTGTGCAATGCTCCAGCTGCTCCTGGAGGATCGCGCAGGTGCTGTATGTGTCCTGCGCATGCGTGGAAGCGCAGAATTCATCAAAACCGGGTAAGGAGAGGGCGCGGGCAGGCACGGGCGCGGCGGGGGGGGGGGGCTTCGCTGTTCCAGGAAGTTACTTACTTCCGGGTTCGGCGACCAACCGGTTCGCAGGGACTGCCGTGAACTGGTTGAAACCCAACCCTGCCCCTCCCTCCCTCCCTCCCTCTCTCTCCCTCTCGCCATAATCCCTTCTGAGTATATTGTGGGTTTCTCCACATCTGGTATCTGAAATGGTCCACCTTTAGGTCTGGAGATAAAACCAAATGAAGAAACCAAACCCGCTTTCTAGATATAAGAGATCATGTTGACCATATTTGAGGTGAAGGGGTAGCATCTTCCCACACTCGAGGGGCTGTCACAGAGAATAGGGGGTCATTCTCCAAAGCACTAGAAGGTAGAAGAAGCAATGGATGGAAACTCATTAAGGAGAGAAGCAACCTGGAATTAAGGAGGAATTTCCGAACAGGGAGGACCATTCACCAGTGGAACAGCTTGCCACCAGAAGTTGCAGGTGTTGCAACACTGAAGGTTTTCAAGAAGAGACTGAGTAATCATTTGTCTGGAATGGTATAAGGTGTCCTGCTCAATCGGGTGTGTGTGTGTGAGCTAAATGACGTCCAAGGTCCCTCTGTCATTCTGTAAGGGTCTCCTGCTTGAGCAGGGGTCAGACTAGAAGACCTCCAAGGTCCCTTTCAGCTCTTCCAATTCTGTAAGGGTTTCCCGCATGAGCTGTGGGTTGGACTAGATGACCTCAAGGTTCTTTCCAACTCTATTATTCTGTAATTCTGTAATTCAAGCAGGGGTTGGACTGGAAGACCTCCAAGGTCCCTTTCAAATCTATTATTCTCTAATTCTGTAAAATTCTCCTGCTTCAGCAGGGGTCAGACTAGAAGACCTCTAAGGTCCCTTTCAGCTCTTCCAATTCTGTAAGGGTTTCCTGCATGTGCTGTGGGTTGGACTAGAAGACCTCCAAGGTCCCTTCCAGTTCTGTTCTGACGGAAGTGTCTGCCAGACAATAAAGGGCTGAATTTGACCCTGGTGGAGGGAGGAGGCCGTTGTAAAACACCCCTCTCTATGACCTCTCCATACTGCAGGGCAGCGATGGTGAGTGGAGCAGGGTAACTGTCCGAATAATCCGGACCACCCAGTACCAACGGAAGCGATGGAAACCTTACCGGTTGGGTAGCCTCTCAGCTCTGAGCCGATGGCTGATGAAGACAGTGGTGAGTGTTTCGCCAGCAGGGAGCGATAAACCTTATCAATTTGCCAATCAAAATTTCCCCCTGGCCTTCCCAACAGACTATCGAAAGCTTCTGAAAAAAATCTGTTTCAAATTCTCCTGATTGTTTTCACACAAACCTCTTATTCTTAGTGCAGACTCCATTTGTCTATACTGTAACATAATAATTTCTTTTTCAGCATTTCCAACTTTTTGTTGCACCACGTCGATTTTCGATACCAAATTAGTATTGGCATCATTAAGGACATTGTGATTTACTTTACTACAAGAGACATGAGGAATATGATATTGCAAGAGTCCTATAAAACCAAGCTTTAAATCTGGGGTCAGGAAGTGACTGTTCTGAAAGAGATACCACCTCAAATGCTAAGATCCAGGAAAGACTATGCTTTTTTAGTCAAAGAGCTTAAAAATCGTCAGTTACAGTTCAGATGGGAGGCACCAGTTGGGCTAACATTCATCTTTGAGGGGCAAAGATACAGTCTTAAATCAGTATGGGAAGCTCGAGACTTTTACCATAATATCCTGAAGGCCGGACATCCCGCCCCACCTGGACCTAGAGAAAGAGAACAAGAAGGAGAAGATAGAAAGCAAACTACACAACTATCAACAAGGATGGGTCATCTTTCTCCCTCAGAAGTACAAGGAACAAAGACAAAACCGTGTGATTACCAGACGAATAGATCAACAATTAAAAAAACAACAATCTACTAATTCCCAATGATTTGTTTTCTAGGGTGAAGAAGATAAAGATATGTGCCAGAGTTTTATCAGATCATAATCTAGTTTGGTTGGAGTTGGGAGGGGTGATGCAAGCAAGAAGGTCTTGGAGATTGAATGAAAATTTATTTAGACATGAGAAATATACTAACGAATGTAAAAGATTGTTAGCAGAATACTTTGTTTTCAATATGAATAAGGGTACATCTATGGAAATTGTATGGGATGCAAGTAAAGCGTATATGAGAGGAGCTTTGATAAATCTAAATAGATTACATAGACGTAAACAAGGGGGAAAGTGAACAGGACTGGAAGATGAAATTAGGATTATGCAAAATGTTGTTTTTTTTAAACTTTTAAAGTTTACTCCTCAGTTATTTTTGTTAGGTATAATTACTGATTGTACAGCTGTAGAGATTAATTTGATTTTGCACTTAATAACTGCAGTTAGATTGTTGGTGGCACAATACTGGAGGAAGGAAGGGGCTTCCTGGGAGGAGCCTACTGGTGGGGGGCTTCCTGGGAGGAGCCTACTGGTGGGAGCAGCAAAAAATCAGCTGCCTCCGAATTCCTGGCTACGTACCTGTTTAGAGGATCTTCCATCTGACGTCTTATCAGGTTTTCTTATCCTTCAGGCAAGAAGGAAAGAAGAAACTGTTTTGCTGGCAAATGCTCTTCGATTTTTGCAGCTTTTGTGCTTGCAGGAAAGGGGGGCTAGCCCAAGGCAGAACGGCTGTCCGTGCTGGGAACTTCAAACTGCCTTCTGCAGGACAAAGTAGGTCTCTCCCACTCTGCTCTAAGCTTTGTTTGATTTATTCTTATCACGAGCTGGATCCATTTACTGTGGACAATAATTGCTTATCAACATTTTAGCTTCTTTTCTTTTTCTCCTCCGAAAAATTATTTACTCAGAGGCTTCTAAAATGGCGCCGAGCAGGCTGGCCTCTCCGGTAATAACGAACACTTTTTGCTAACTCTCACAAAAATTCAAAACAAAAGAGATTGCTTATCATTTGTTTTGGTTTCACAATAGAAGAATTTTACTCCTTCATTAACCTTGCTTATTTGGAAGTTAAATGGTGATGAATCTGCTGAATGGTCTTGTTACAATGTTTACTCACTGAAAGTTTTGCCAAGCCTTAAACTTCAAAATAAAAGCCTCTTTACTTAAAGCTGCAAATTCAGGCAATAGAGTTTTATTAACTGCAGGCAGATAAATTTTGAAATGGCTTCAAAACCAAATATTAACTTGAAGTCGTCACCCTCTACTTCCAGGGGCACATCCTCAGTGCCTGGCACAAAGCTGCAGCCTCCGCTTCCTACACCCCCTGCTGGGGATGTGTTAACGAAAGAATTTTTCCTGAGTAATCTAAGCGAGGCTCTCAATGCACAGACAATTAAAATGGAAGATAAGTTTAGAGATAATAGAGAGGTGGTAAAGCAGGAGAGAAAAGAGGAAATGAAAGAAATGAAAGAAGAAATTAAAAGTGAAATAAATGGACTTAAACAGGAGCTGTATGAGAAATTTGATGCTAAGATTGATAAAATTAGAGACGACATGCTGAGTCTTGTAACTGTATTAACAGAACATATTTCTGGAGTGGAAGATACTCTAGAGGTTCTTAATGATGCCAATGCTAACTTGACATTGAAAACAGAGGTGGTGGAACAAAAAGTGGAAAAAGCTGAAAAAGAAATTATTATGATACAGTACCGACAAATGGAGTTCGCATTAAGAGTAAGGGGGCTGCGTGAGGAGAAACAGGAGAACCTGAAACAGATCCTATCGGAAGCTTTTGACCGCCTGATGGGAAGACCAGGGACCAATCAAGACTGGCGAATTGACAAGCTTACCGCGTTAACTCCTGGCTGGCAAAGCAGAAGCAGCTTCCTCGAGACATCGTTATATATTTTACTACAAGAGAGTTTAGAAATATGGTACTGCAAGCATCTTATAATACTAAGCTTCAATTGGCGGTCAAGACCTGGCTGTTTTGAAAGAGATACCACCTCAAATGTTAAGAGCCAGGAGGGACTACACTTTTTTGGTCGAAGAACTCAGAAATCGTCAGATACAGTATAGATGGGATGCACCATTTGGCATCATATTTACATTTGATAAGCAAAGATACCGCCTCAACTCTGTATGGAAAGCCCGAGATTTTTATTATAATATATTGAAGGCCGGACACCCTGCACCATCTGGACCTAGAGAAAGACCACAAGAAGGACAGGATAGACAGCAAACTACACAACCACCAGACAAGATGGAGCATCTCTCTTCTCTAGAAGTGCAAGGTGCTATGGAACCAAGACCTAGCCGCATGACTACTAGACGTATGGTGAAACAAGCTAAAAAGCAACAGCATCAACAATCATCGGCCATCGATCAAGGATCTACAACAACAAATCTGGAAGCAATGGGAGGAGCTAGACCTAAGGTTAAACAGGCCGTGCAGGAAGCTCTAAAAATGCTTCAACCAACCAAAGATGACAACTAAGATTTTAACATGGAATGTCAACGGACTGAACTCTCCACAGAAGAGGAAGAAAATATTTCATTATCTCAAACAGTTTAAGAACGATGTAATTTGTTTGCAAGAAACTCATATCAAATCAACTGATCAAAAATATTTGATCAACTCAAAACTTGGTCAACATTTTGTAGCTTCTGCTATGGAAAAGAAGAATGGTATAGTTGTATACTTAAGAAAAGACATGAAAGCTGAATTAATAGAAGCAGATCCCTTCGGAAGATATATTGCTTTAGACTTAATCTTAGAAGGGAAAAAGACATTACTTTTGGGAATTTATGCTCCCAATCAACAGCAAGATAGATTCTATAGAAATCTTCATGCTAAATTAGTACAATGGGACTATAGTTCCTGTATACTATTGGGTGACTGGAATGGAGTGATAGACACTAAGAAAGATAAGAAGATTTCCCGCCTAAATACCAAGATGCGAGCAAAGTTACCCAAATCTTTCTTTGACATTATGGATGATTTTGAATTGAGAGATATTTGGTGAGAAAGAAATGCAGAGGAATGTGACTTCACTTTCTTCTCGGACAGGCATCAATCCCTCTCAAGGATTGATTTTATTCTAACCACTAATGATTTGCTTTCTAGGGTCAAGAAAACAAAGATTGCAGCTAGGATCCTTTCGGACCATAACCCAGTCTGGATGGAGTTGGGAAGGGTAGTGCAGGCAAGAAGGTCTTGGAGATTGAATGAAAACTTATTTAGATATGAAAAGTATATTAATGATTGTAAAAAATTATTATCTGAATATTTTGTTTTGAATATGAATAAGGGTACACCTATGGAATTTGTATGGGACGCAAGCAAAGCGTATATGAGAGGAGTTTTGATGAATATAAATAAAACACATAGAAATAAGCAAGGGTTAAAACGAACAGAACTGGAAGAGGAAATTAAGAGAAAAGAGCTGGAGTTAACAATGAACCCAGACGATACAAAGGTTAAGGAAGCTATTAACATATTAAAATCTCAATTTGACATGTTGATCTCTGACCAGGTGGCTACTAATCTATTATATGCAAAACACAATACTTTTTGTAATGCAAACAAACCTGGCAGATGGTTAGCTTATCAGATTAGGAAAAAAAGGAAAACTCGAAATATATCTAAACTGATTTATAGAGGGAAGGAGGTGTTTCAACAGGAAGAGATTCAAAAGGCTTTCTGGGAATTTTTTACAGAACTGTATAAAGGGGATAAAATTAATGGTTTAGACATAGACAAATATTTAGACAAAGAGAAAATACCTTCAGTTAGAGAAGAACACAGGCAAAAATTGAATCAACCAATAACCTCGGGGGAAATCCTGCAGGTAATTAAGCAATTAAAGTCAGGGAAAGCACCAGGTACAGATGGCTTGACAGCGGTTTACTATAAAAACTTACAGTTAGAAATGGTAGAGCCTCTTAGAGAATTATTTAATATGATTCAAACGGAAGGTAAAGTCCCTCCATCTTGGAAGACAGCGTTTATATCTTTGATACCCAAAGAAGATCAGGATACTACTCAACCCAAAAATTATAGACCTATTTCATTACTGAATGTAGATTATAAAATTTTTACTAAAATATTAGCAAATAGGTTAATGTTGGTCACTCAACAATTGATACATACGGACCAAACAGGTTTTATACAAGGGAGACAGATGAAAAGTAATGTTAGATTAATTATTAATGCATTAGAATATTTGGGAAAGAACAACCAGATCCCTGCTGCGTTTATATTTTTGGATGCTGAGAAGGCCTTTGATCGAGTTAACTGGCAATTTCTGTTGATGATACTGCAAAAAATGCAGATAGGAGATAATTTTTTACAGTCAATTAAAGCAATATACCAACAGCAAACAGCACAAATCATAGTCAATGGAAGTCTAACAGACTCTTTTCAAATTGGAAAAGGTACAAGACAGGGCTGTCCTTTGTCCCCATTATTGTTTATTAAACTTTGGAAGTATTGTTGAATAAAATACGGGGCTTGGATGGTTTAAAAGGGATCAAGATTAGGCAGCAAGAATATAGAGTCCGCGCTTTTGCGGATGATTTGGTTATAATATTGGAACAACCGCAGGAATCCAGTATGGTTTTAATGAATATGATTAATCAATATGGTCAAGTGTCGGGCTTTAAAATAAACTTAGGAAAAACCAAAATATTAGCTATAAATATGAATATTAAACAAAAGGAAGAATTAGGAGTGATGCTAGGATGTGAGGTAGTTAAAAAAGTCAAATATCTTGGAGTTAACATTTTAACTTCAAATGGGAAATTATATAAGCATAATTATGAACCACTTTGGCATAGCATACAGACAGAGATGAAAAAATGGGAGAAAATTGCACCTATCTTTGCTGGGTAGGATAGCGGCAGTGAAAATGAACATTCTACCAAAATTTTTATTTCTCTTCCAAATGTTACCTATACTAAAAAAAGATGCGAACCTTTTAGAATGGCAGAAGGGTATTAACAAATTTGTGTGGGCAGGAAAGAAGCCGAGGGTAAAGATGAAAATAATGCAAGATGCACGTGAGAGAGGAGGATTGAAACTACCTAATTTAAAACTATATTATGATGCAGTGGCATTATCTGTAATTAGTGATTGGATTCACTTAACCAATGATAGAATATTGAACATTGAGGGACACGATCTGCTATTTGGTTGGCATGCTTACCTGTTATTCAACAAAAAATTGGATAAGAACTTTAAAAGTCATATTTTAAGAAATGCTTTATTGCGGGTCTGGAAGAAATACCAATATAATTAAATGACAAGATACCCATGTGGGCAATTCCTAGACACGCAATTGAAAATATGAATACAGCACAAAAACAGGACAGAATTACTTACAGACAGCTTCTTACCTCGGAAAGGGGGGTATTACAATTAAAATCTTTAGAGGTATTAAAAGAGGAGAAGGTAGTTCAAACATGGTTCCAGTATGGGCAATTACAGGCTAGGTGGAAAATAGATCAAAAAATTGGTTTTATTCAAGTTGAGGATAATCTGTTTAAACAAATAAGAGATCAAAGCTTAATGCATATAAAGAGGATATACAATGTATTAATACAGATGGATTCAGAAACAGAATTAGTTAAAGATTGTATGATAAAATGGGCTCAAAATATTGAGGAACCAATAATGTTGGATACATGGGAAAGAATCTGGGTAAGAAATGTGAAATTTACACAAGCTCAAAATCTGAGAGAAAATTTTTACAAGATGTTCTATAGATGGCATTTAGATCCTAAAAAGTTGGCTTCTATGTATCCGAATGTACAGCCTAAATGTTGGAGGTGTGGTTCTCTCGATGCTACATATTATCATATATGGTGGACCTGCCAAAAGGTTAAAGCATTTTGGATAAAATATGGTGGGTCATGCAAAATGTTTTTAAAAGAAGGATAAAGTTTAGTCCTCAGTTATTTTACTAGGTATATGTACTGACTTTACAGTGGTAGAGACCAATTTGACTTTGCACCTGATAACTGCAGCAAGACTGTTGGTGGCGCAATATTGGAAGAAGGAAGACTTGCCTACAATCCAAGAATGGACATTGAAAGTAACAAACTTAGCTGAAATGGCTAAAATATCGGCATATCTCAAAGATCATTCAAATGAGAGATATAAACGAGACTGGAAAAAATGGATTGACTATATACAAAATAAATACGGGACTAAGAAATTCCAGTTAGCCTATGCTTAAGATCAGAAATGATTTAAACTGTTAAAAGTTAGCTCAGTAAGAAGAAGCTAAGGTCAATCTAGAATGTCATTAATTTCTTTATTTCTTTTTTCTCAATAGATTTTAGACTGTGTTAGTTAAAAATCCATACCGGGTACGGGTTCTGGGAAGTCGGGGGGGGGGGGGGAAGGAGGAGGGGGGGTGGGGGGGGGGTGGAGGGAGGGAGGGGTACACACAACACCAAAAAAAGTTTGTACTTCAATGTCTTAATGATTGACAAATGATGACATATTTGTGTTTTTTTTTAAAGAAAAATAAAAAAGTTCTGTTTTAAATACTGGAGGAAGGAAGACTTGCCTATAATTCAAGAATGGACACTGAAAGTCACAAATTTAGCCGAGATGGCTAAAATATCTGCATATCTTAAACATCACTTAAACGAGAGATATAAGTGAGACTGGAAAAAATGGATTGATTATATACAAAAATAATATGGATAAACGAGACGGGAAAAAATGGATTGATTCTATAAAAAAATAAATACGGGACTAGGAAATTCCAGATAGCTTATGATTAAGATCAGGAATGATATAAATTGTTTAAAGTTAGCTTAGCAAGGAGGAGCTAAGCTCAATGTAAAGGGTGAGGGAGGGAGTTTTGACGAGGGGTGTTAGATTTTAATGTAATATGATTGCACATGTATACTGTCTTCTCTTATTTTTTCTTTAAAACTAGGATATGTTAAGTATATTGTTATGGAAGTATAAATACCATCAACATAGATTGGAGTTTGCTCAGAAGCGGAAATACACCAATGAGAGGAAACCAAAGGGAGACGAAAGACGGGAAGAGAGGGATAGGAGAGAGGGTAAGGGGGGAAGATGAGGAGGATAAGGAGGAGTGGAATGTAGAGAGAGGAGAAAGGAAGGGGAAGTAGAGTAGGAAAGGATGATGGAGGGAAGAAAGGAGGTAGGAAAGAGGTAGAAGAAAGAGGTGTATGGAGAGCAGAAGAGCTAATAATGGGTTTTTATATTTTTGGGTGTTGATGGCAAGAGGAACTGATGTAATTGCTATTTAATACAAAGGATAGTGGTTATGTAATAGTATACATGTGATTGTATGTTATGAAAATGAAAATAAAAAAGTATATTTGAAGACCGTGGTGAGTGGGGTTGGGCGCTTTGGGGGCAAGGCTGCTCCTCCCACAGGTCTTCAGAGGTTGGCAACCTGGGGAACTGGTAGGGCGTGGATTTTGGGGTGGAACAGGGCATCAGGGATGGGTAGCTGGACTCCAAAGTTGGCAGTTCTTGGACTGAAGGGGTCCTTGGGACACTCTGAGCATGGTGGTTTTCTTGCAGACGTCTTGTGACCCAACTAGCTAACATCTCAGTGCTAAAAGGGTGAGGGGTTTGCTCTTATTTTCATATACCTCCACTCGGGTCCTCTCACTGTGGTTTGGGAATGGCGGCTCTCCGGCTCTCAAATCCTGGTTGGACTCTGTGAGCATCTCCTCCCCATTCCTTTGATCCCCCCAGAGTCCTCCACAGGAGAAGAGAGAAGAAGTTGCCCCCCGCCAGGTGAGAGAAGCCAGTGCCAATGGACCCCCCCCCCCTTCCTGGTGCATTCTCAAACTCCAATTTTTGTAGTCTGAAGTAATGACTGAGGAGACCGGTCTGAGATCAACGGAATGGTTTATTCAACAGAAACTTAGTCAAGTAACAGGCAACGAAAACCCCCGCCTGACAGCTATTTATACTGCCAGCTGTCAGACGGGGAACCAATGGGAGTCCAGGGTTTCTCCCACCAAGAGGCAGGCACGTCCTGGCCAATCAGAGGTGCCTTGCACAGCGCCATCTGCTGGCCAGGACACAACATCAATGACCCACCCCACAGCGGGCAAACAGGTGAAAGCGTTCAGGCTTCCCCTGGGGACTTTGCTCATCAGACAGTCGCCAAACGGGCTCGCGCGACCCCTGACTATGACGGCTATGACTGTCATAAATATGTCTGTTGGCAAGAATCCAAATTTTGATTACTTCACCAGGGGGGGGGGGGGATTTTTCGCAATGTTTGTAAGTGTGAAAAAACAGTCATAAGGGACTTTTTTTCAGTGCCATTGCAACTTCCAATGGTCAGTAAATGAACCGTTATAACTCGAGGACCAGCTGTCAATCAATAATGCAGGGCTTAATTTTGGCCAAGCTCTCATGTCGCCTTAAACCATGGTTTGCTTTCACTGCTGCAACGGTCGTAAGTGGGGAAACTGGTCCTACGTCCCTTTTTTCAGGGCTTTTGTAACTTCAGACAGTCACTAAATGAATTATTGTAAGTCGAGGACTACCTATAAATAAACAATGCTGGGCTTAATCTTGGCCAAGCACTTGTGTTGCATTAAACCATGGCAAGAAAGGTTCTAAAAGGGGGCAAAACTCACTTAAGAACTGTCTCAATTAGCCACACAAATTGTCGGCCGATTGGAGTCATAAGTCAAGGACTACCTGTGATCCTCATATAGGCAGCCCTCAGCTTACGATGGTTCACTTAGTGACCATTTAAAGTTACAACGGCTCTGAAAAAACTGACCTTTTTTCACACTTACGACCATTGTGGCATCCCCGTGGTCGTGTGATCAAAACTGAGATACTTGGCAATCGACTCACATTTATGACGGTCGCAGCATCCCGGAGTTCCACGATCCCATTTTGCAACTTTCCGATGAGTAAAATCAACAGGGAAGCCAGATTCACTTAATGACCATGTGCCTAACTTTAATAATTGTGGTGATTCATTGAATGATGGTGGTGAGCAACTCACTCAACAACCCAGACTAGAAGACCTCCAAGGGCCCTTCCCCTTCTATGATTCTGTAAGGCTCTTTGCTCGAGCAGGGGGTTGGACTAGAGGACCTCCGAGGTCCCTTCCAGCTGTTATGATATGGTTCTCTAAGGTTCCTCTCCTCCCTTGCATTTCTCTGATCCTTCTTCTTTGTCCTCAAAAGGAGCAACATTGTAGGTAGGAAAGTAGTAAGTGAATCAAGGCTTGGTGCGTCAGTGAGAAAGTACGGAAGCAGATATCCAAAGCAAACATCTCATTATCTCTTCACCTGAAGGTGTGGGGTCCAGCAGGACATCCCTCCAAGTGGCTAATCATTGGCCAGAGACTGAAGGCCATTGCTCGGCCTTATGCTAACAATCCAGATGTGTCCACAATACCCCGTTAACGGGAAACCAGAAGTCAAAGTCCAGCGACGGAGCGTAGACAACTCGGCGGGTTCTCAACTCAAGCGCTCCTGCCTTGAATCTTGTGGACAAAGACGGCCATGAAGAAGCTTTCGTTGACCTCGGCCTTCCTCTTGGTTTTGGTGGTTGAGATGGTGGTCAGCCTTTCTGTGAGTCCACACTGCCCGTGGTTAACGGGGACGGCTGGGTGGGTCAGGTTAGAAGACATTTCTTGTGGGTTAGGATTTAGGGTTAGGGGGCTCTTCCTCAGTGGTTTCCCTGCAGACGTTTCATGACCCAACTAGGGAACAGCATCAGGGCTAGAAGGGAGTGGGGTTTGCGGAGAGGAGGAGCAGGAGGAGGAAGAGGACGCTGGCTTTTCCTTCCTCTGTTTTCAACTGGCTGAGGGCTAGCAAAACAATCTGAAAGCAAAACCAAAGGAGAAACGTTTCCCCTTTTGCATTTGAGCATGCAAGAAGGAGAAAGGGAAAAAAGAAAGACAAAGAAAAAGATGGGAAGAGAGCAAGGAAGGAAAAATAAGGAGAGGGGGGAAGGTAGAAGAAAGGAGAAGAGAAGAGAAGGAAGGAAGTGTTGTGGCCCGCCAGCAACCAGCAGAACTGGCACAGATTCGGACAGTGGGGAGGTTTGTGGGGAACATGGGCCAGTCCTGCAGTCTGGGGATGAGGGCTCTGTGTCGGAGGCAGAGAGGGGGCCAGAGCCGTCCGACAGTTATCAGCTGCCTTCGGAGTCGGAGATCAGTGGGGCAGAAGAACAGCTGGAGCCTGTTCCCAATGTGCTCCTGGCGCAGAGCTGCCAGGAGAGGGGAACAGTTAAGGAACAAGGGCCGACTCGGGAGTAAAGGCTCAGGGGGACAGTGAATGGCCCCTCTCCTAGGGAATAAAGAGGAGCGAAAGGGGCGTGGAGTTTCCAGGAGGCAATTAGTTCAATTCATGAGGGTGAAGATCTGCTCCTGAGTTCTTGCCAAGTAATTGCTGCTACAGCCTGGCGTTTGGAAGATATCGGCATGGCAGCTCTCCAAGCCCGATCAAGGTCTGTAGTTATGAAATCTCTTGAAAGACTGTTGGCTGAGACTTTGCTGGAGAGGAATCCCCTTTAAACTAAATGATCTTGGGAGGCCTAGGTCAGAACAGGAAGGAAGAAAAGGAAGGAAGAAAGGAAGGAAGGATTGAAGGAGGGAGGGAGGGAGGGAGGGAAGAAGATGATAATGAGAGTTAGGGAGGGTGTGAGGGAAGTCCTGTCTTAACCTGGACACCACAGGTGCCCCAGACACAAGTGATGTGTAGCTTGCCACGCCACCCTGGCCACACCCACACCCACCTTGTGCCGCCCCCTCCTCCCCCGCGGTCAATCACAGCCATGATACGGCCCTCAATAAATCGAGTTTGACACCCCTGCCGTATTTGTTCCGTCTCGGTGGAACGTAACTTGTGTCTTCCGAGGTCTTTCACTCTTTGTCGCTTAGCCTCCGCTCACGGGCTACTTGGAGACCTGGCCCCAAAGCCCATGGGGCTGCCCTCCGACCCAGAGCTCAGGAAACCACGCACATCTGAACTTGTTGCCCTTTTCACCTGCTAGAAGGTGAAAGATTTAGCAAAGAGGGGGATCTTCCCGTGTTTCTTTCTGCTCCCAATTTCCTAATTCATCTCAATCCCAAGCGCTGGTCTGTAGCTGTTACTGCCAGGCAGCCATTTTGTTACAGATGCACTGATGGGAATTTGCCGTGAATTTCAGGGGCGATCCAGGACACCTGAGGTACTCCGTCAAAGGTGTCCTGGTTACTTGCTAATTTTTCACGTCAACAAGTCATTTTCAGGGAGACGATGGGGTCCTCGGTGGTCTCTGAGATTGTGCATGGGGGGGGGTCCCTTTCATGAGCCAACTAGGGAACATCATCGGTGCTAGGAGGGAAGGGGAGAAGGAGGAGGATGGGGAGGAGGAATGTGGGATCCCTTGGGGGTCTCTGAGCTTGGTGGTTGTCTTGTAGACATTTCACGAAGGGAGTGGGGTTTTTGGAGAGGAGGAGGAGAAAACAAGGAAAGGAAGTGGAGGAGGAAGGATGGATGGACGGACGGAGGGCAAAAGGAGGAAGGGAGGGAGAGAGGATGGGAGGGAGGAAGAAGAGAGGAAAAAGAAGAAAAAAGGAAGGAAAGAGTGGAGGTGGATGGAAGAAGAAAGGAGGAAGTAAAAAGAAAGGGGATAGGAGCGATGGAAGGAACCCAGAGAAAAGAAAGAGAAAAAGGAAGAAAAGGAAGGAAACAGGGCAAATGTGGAAGGAAGGAAAGAAAGAAAGAAGGAAATAGAAAGGGAGGGAGGATGCAAGGCAGAAGAAGGAAGGAAGGAAGGAAGGAAGGAAGGAAGGAAGGAAGGAAGGAAGGAAGGAAAAAGAAAGGGGATGGAACGAAGGAAAGAAAGAAGGACTGGGCAGTCCTTGGTGTTCTCTTGAGCTTGCTGGTTTCCTTCCAGAAATTTCATGACCTATCTAGGTAACACCATCAGTGTTAGACAGGAGTCGAGTGTGTGGAGAGGAGGAGGAGGAGGAGGAGGAGGAGGAGGAGGAGGAGGAGGAGGAGGAGGAGGAGGAGGAGGAGGACGATGACTGTGGGGTCCTTGATGCTCTCTGAGCTGGGTTGTTTTCTTGCAGACATTTCATGACCCAACTATGTAACAACATCAGGGCTAGAAGACAGGGAGGTTGTTTCCTACCTGGACTAATCTGGAATGGGTTTAGTGGGCTCTCCTAATCTCAGTCTGAAGAGATGATGGGTATTGTAGTCAGACAGCCGGATTGGAACAGGCTGCCTTAACCTGAAAAGTTTCTCCAGCCGGCTGGTAAAGAGGGGTGTTTTTTCTTTTTGGCAGCTACATCACTGCGGTCGTCACGGATGTTACTCCATCCTCTCATTTGGAACACCGGTTGACCAAGTAGAACCATTGGTGGGTTTCAATTTTTTTTAGAACTATTCTGTAGGTGGGCCTGTTTTGTGGGAGTGGCTCAGCGGTCATGTGACCATGTAGGCGTGGCCAATTTGAAAAATGTGCTGAAACTCACTTAACAACACTTTTGCTTAGTAACCAAAATTTTGGACTCAATTGTGGTCATAAGTCCTCTCTTTTTCTTTCTTTCTTTCTTTCTTTCTTTCTTTCTTTCTTTCTCTTTCTTTCTTTCTTTCTCTCTCTCTCTTTCTCTCTCTCTCTCCTTTCTTCCTTCCTTTTGCATCTCTCTCTCTCCCTTTATCTTTCTTTCATCTCCCTCTCCCACTTCTTTTTCTTTCTTTCTTTCTCTCTCTCTCTCTCTCAGTTGTCTCTCACTCTCTGTGTGGCTCTTTGCCTCTATCTCCCTCCCTCCCTCTGTGTCTCTCTCTGTCATTCTCTCTGTGTGTCTGTCACTGTCTCTGTGCGTCTGTCTCTCTCTGTCTCTCCCTCTGTATCTCCTCCCTGCCTCTGTGTGTATCTGTTTCCCACTCTGTGTGTCTGTGTGTCTGTCTGCCTGTCTCTGTCTGTCTCTCCCCCCCCCCCTCTCTCTCTGTAAGCCGCTGTCGCACCTGTCGTCCTGGATCAGGCTGAGCTGCCTGTCCTTCTCCAACACCTCCTGGGGGGTGCACATCCATCGTAAAATCCATCGGGTCGTCCAAAGTAGCGGGGCTCAGCAGGACCTTGGCTGAATGCGTGCAAACGCTCAAGTCCGCTGCTCGCCGCTCCACAACTAGTTGCAAAGTTCTCTCTGGAGATTCTGCCGGGCAGAGGCAGCGCTCCCCTCTCGAGCTTCGGTGAAGGGGATCTTTTTCTGCGGGAGGGAGCCTGATCCTGCTTGAAAAGGCTGCTGTGACGGAGCAAAGGGTGCCCTGGCTGAGGATTCCCTCCTTCAGTGGGTCTCTGGAATTGTTCCCCCTTTTTTTTTTCTACAGAAGGAAAAGGTTTTTTTGAATGGACAGCTCGACAGGATTAAGGCCGTTCTGCTCCTCCTTCGCGCTGCCCTCCTCTCTCTGATAGCTGCCTGGTTTAAAAAGGAGGAGGAGCCCACCTGAGAGACCACCTCCTGCCATTTACCTCCCAGAGACCAATAAGATCACACAGATTAGGCCTCCTCAGGGTTCATCTGCCGGTCAATGTCAGTTGGCGACTCCCCGGGGGAGGGCCTTCTCTGTAGCTGCTCCAGCCCTATGGAACAATCTCCCCGTGGAGATCCGGACCCTTACTACTCTTCCGGCCTTCTGCAAAGCGATTAAGACCTGGCTCTTCCGGCAGGCCTGGGGCTGTTGATCAGCATCCAGCCCCACTCTAAGCTGTATGCATGTTGTGTAATTTTAATATTTGTTTCTTTTAATTTTATATACGTCCCCCCGTTTTTATCTGTAAGCCGCCCAGAGTCTCTAGGGAGTGGGCGGCATACAAATGCTAATAAACCTTAAACCGTCCAGGAAGACGAAGAACGCGAGGGGGATCCCTGTCCCCGCGGATGGGCTTTGGACCAGCGGAGCCTCCTCTTCCTCCTTTTTAACCAGGCGATCTTTTTAACCAGGCGATCTTCAGCTGCAGCATAAGCGCACAGGCCCTCTTCTCTCTGATAGCCACCTGGTTTAAAAGGAGGAGGCTCTCCACTGGATCCTCCTCGCATCCTCGTCTTCCCGGATGGGCTCCTCCTCCTTTTGAACCAGGCGGCTATCAGAGAGAAGAGGGCAGCGCCTGCCCGTGGGCTTGTGCAGCAGTCGAATCCTCGCCTCCTGTTCTTCGGCTGCTGTACAAGCCCAAGGGCACGCGTTGCCCAGTTTGCTGAATTCAGTGCGGCTTCAGAGAAAGAGCGTGCGCAGGAAAGCCGCCCCCCCATCCCCGCAGCCTGAATGTTTGAATGAAGGAGGCTGCAGGCTCCCTTGTCCTCAGCTATGCGATTTCCTTTCATTCTCTGCTGCCCGAACGAGTGAATGAGACGGAGGGAGAACGAAAAGGAGATCGCGTCGGGTGGGGAAGCGAACCAAGCATTCCGGTACATTCCGCCACCGGAGGAAGGGGTTCTAAAACGTCACGCTCAATTTCACGAACGGGTTCTAGCTTACCGGTTTAGGACAGGCTGAAACCCACCCCTGCACTGCAACCAAACTGACCTGGAACAAGGAGCGACTGCTTCCTCCGCCCGCTTCTTCGAATGGCAGGCTTAAACGCGGATCTTTCCTCGCCACTTTATGAGGTTGGGCCCGGACTTGCTTTCTGAGCACGGGGCTACTGGCGGTAGTAGTTTGCATGGAAGCCCGGTGAAGTCCTTTGCTAGCAGGCAGGTTCTAGGACGCGTGCCGCCACCAACGGACCTTCCCGAAGTCGCTTTTTTGAGCCGGGGAAAACGGATGGTATTTTGTCCCTTCTGTCCCCATTTTGCTCAGAAAAGCAACTCCGGGAAGGTCCTTTGTGGCGGGCAGGCATCCTAGAACATGCCTGCTAGCAAAGGACCTTCCTGAAGTCGCTTTTTTTGAGCAACGGGGAGCGAGAAGGGACAAAATACCGTCTAGCCGGGATGGGTATACAGGGCTGGGGGCAGGGCGGCTTAATTCTGGGTCCAGTGACCAACCGGTTCACGAGAACTGGCGGGGACCAGCAGCAACCCACCCCTGAGCAGAACCAATCTGGATCCCGCCGATGAGGCTGGGGTTTGCCTCGGGAGCGTAGGATCCATTCCCTGGGATCGAGTCCAGGGCACAGGGATTGAATGCAGATTGAATCTGCATGGGATGAACACCGTCGAATTCGGCTGGTACCCCAATTCTGAAAGGATGACTTTGCCTTACAAAATCACCCCCTTCTCCCCATAACCCTGCAATTTTGTGGCAAGGGTGTCTACAGTGATTGTTTAAAAATGAAAGTCACAACAGTTGTGCAACCTGTAGGAGATGACCCGGGTGAGCCCAAAGGAGGGGTCAAAAATGTCATCAGTTATGAGTCCCTGCACAGATAATTCCAGCCTGCCCTTGAATTCCTTCTATTCTTATCTCCCACTCATTTCCTTTCACCATTAGTAGGCCAGATTCTTGTAGAGAGCTAAAGCTTGCAGTAAATCTTGATCCTCATTTGAACTGACTGAATCTCTCGGTTTCCCCAGTGCTTGACATAACCAAAGCTCGGCAGTGCAGTTAAAAAAAGTAACGGCGGCCAACAGCTTGACCTTTTTGACCTAGGAAGCCTTTTGTCTGGGACAAAATTCAGATTCTAACGGAATCCCTCAGATTCTGCAGCCACATCTCCTTGTCTCCTGGATCGCAGATGACGAAAAGGCAGTCTTTGCATCTTCTGTGTGACCCCTCTGGAGACCCCTGCATCTTACATGGTCCTTAGCTCTCCTTTGCTTAACGCTCCCCAATCCCCAGGCCGCAGCTCGCTATCGGGGCCCCAGTCCTGTGTAACTGGGTTGCAGAAGTGGCGGGCAAGCACGTGTGTCCTCAATTGTGTGAACTACAAGCAAGCATGGGAGCACATGCTTCCATTTGTGCAACCATGGGTGCGCGAGTGCATGCTTGTGTGTCCATCACTCACACAAATGAAGCTGTGCACGCTTGCCCGCCACTCGTGTGGAAGCATCCTCTCCCCCCACCTGGCCAGAAAGGTTGGGGGATTCCATCTTCTTCCCACTCTGAGCGTTTCTTATGCTGAGCAAACACATTTGCACCTTGGGAGGGGCGTCCCCAAGTTCTGCCTTCTAACGCCTGGTTTTCCCCCCAGTTGGAGGGCCGACTGATAGATGACTTGGCCGAATTCCCGACTCCTCGACCTGCTCTTGAGGTATGTGTCAAGGTTCCGACTGAAGAACCCAACCAGGCAAGCTCCGCTCGAGATGATACAATCTCCGAACGCAAAATTATGTTGAGTACCTCATTTCAGCACGGCGGAAGCCAAACCAACTCTGGCTAATTCCCACGCAATCCACATACTTCGAATATAGCATTCCCCCTCCCACTATTAGCGCAGGTCACACTGTCCAATTAAAGGTCAGAGTATTGTTATGAGGAAAATGCCCTGGGGTTTAGGAAGACCTGCGTAAGTGTCCTTGGTTCTCAGGATTCGACTTCTTAATGTCTGGAGGTTACGTTCCATTTCCCCCATTCCTCTCCCCCCCCCCCAGTTCATGGCAAGTTGAGAAGCGAAAGTGGTTGCAAACAGCATAAGTGCGCTTCAAACAAACGGCAAAACAATTAACCAGTGGAACTGCTTGCCACCAGAACTTGTGGATGCTCCATCACTGGAGGCTTTTAAGAAGAGACTGGGCAACCATTTGTAAGGGTCACCTGCATGAGCAGTGGGTTGGACTAGAAGACCTCCAAGGTCCCTTCCAACTCTGTAATTCTGTCAGGGTCTCCTGCTTGAGCAGGAGGTCGCACTAGATGAGCTCCAAGGTTGCTTCCAGCTCTTATTCAGCAACTTGGTATGCAACTCCCTCTTTCTTCTCCCAGCTGGATGACCCTGAGGCAGCATCGAGAGAAGGTGCAGTCTCTACTTTCGATTCCCCAAGCGTGTCTCTCCTCATCCTCCCTCCGTAGTCCTGGCCTCTGGGCTATGGACCAAAGAGAGATTGTTGGTGGCATCTGTCGTTGCCTGAGAGTGTAGGATAGAAATCCTAAAGTGAGAGCTGACAGATAGATCAGGGGCTGCTCAAGTTCCCCTCCGTTCTCCAGGAAAGCAGTTCTTAATTGGCGTCTGCCTTCTCAATCCATCCATCAGAAAGAGCTGGAAGGGATCTTGGAGGTCTTCTAGTCCAGCCCACTGCCCAAGCAGGAGACACGATACCATTGCAGGGAAGTGACTGACCAGTCTCTTCTTCCAAACCTCCCGTTGATGGAGCACCCACAACCTCTGGTTGTTAGCGTTCCAAGTATCATGCAGAATTAAATCAGAGTCCAAGGCAAAACAACCCTTAAAGTTCCAATTTAATAAGTCAGACATCTTGGCACATCTGTGGAATCCCAATTCTGAAAGTTACCTAGGATTCCTACCCAGTTGAAAGTTTGTGATCTTGTCCCCACACCCACAAATCCATCCCATGGTCCCATCTTCTTCTTCCACGCTGGCATCTCCACCCAGCTGGTTCCGGTCAGGTGTAAAAGTGCAGAGACAAAAGATGACCTTGGGCTTCTAGGAAAGAATGACAAAATGACATTCCACAATCCTACTCCTTCCTATTCCCCC